>NW_021604912.1:683304-684242 GCF_004785775.1 Grammomys surdaster | reverse complement strand
TCTCTCTCTCTCTCTCTCTCTCTCTCTCTCTCTCAATCTCTCTCTTTCTCTCCTTTCTGGCTTAAACTAGATCCTGTTGCTGATAAATTATTGAAAGGATTCATATGAGGTTTAGTGGAAGAAAAACATCAACCATGAACTTTTGTTTCATAGTGAAAGAAAGAGAAAGCAAGAAGTAGAAGACAGAAAATGGAGGCTGCACTATATTACGATAGACCCTGATATGACTGCTTCTTTTTTTCTCCTGTGGATTATGATATCTGCCATGCTTGGCAATGAGGAATATTCAATAACAGAGTCCTGTAAGTCTGAAATGACATGAGAACAACTTGTTTTGTCTCAGAAGAGCTTAGATTTTACCACATGAAGCAGAGTGAAGTTTCCTAATCAAATCTTCTTTTATGGCTGCTTTTGCCTTGGCCAAACCAAAAAAGTTTGAAGACATTTTCTCTTACATCTCATCACCCTAGAAACATTGTTCTAGCAACAAGTCACATTTTTGTGATTTCTAGCCCATGAGCCCATCTGCCCTACTGCAGCTGCTCACTGGCAAGAGCACTGAGTACCAATAGGACCTGGGAAATTTCCCTGACTTCTGCCTGCTGAGAGAAGTGCTCAAACT
Source organism: Grammomys surdaster (assembly GCF_004785775.1). Classification (NCBI taxonomy): domain Eukaryota; kingdom Metazoa; phylum Chordata; class Mammalia; order Rodentia; family Muridae; genus Grammomys; species Grammomys surdaster. The sequence goes on along the minus strand of NW_021604912.1, from coordinate 683,620 downwards.
TGGACCAAGGCTTCTAGCTTCAAGTCACAGCTTCTGGACTGATGTACACAGATTCATAAAGGTGATGTAGACAGGTTGGCAAGAAGACTAAACAACACTGGCCTCCATTGCTTCCTTTGAAGACATCTTTTCTTGGCACAGATCCTGTCTAGCAACCTCATCTTATTGTTTTTCTTTACACACATTTAAATGGCAAAGAAAATCTGAATGTCCACCTGAACCTATGACATATTAGATAGACAGACAGACAGACAGACAGACAGACAGATATAGATAGATAGATAGATAGATAGATAGATAGATAGATAGATAGATA
>NW_021604912.1:680283-683294 GCF_004785775.1 Grammomys surdaster | reverse complement strand
ATAGATAGATAGATAGATAGATAGATAGATAGATAGATAGATAGATAGATAGATATAGATTCCTCTTTGAGAGTTAAGACCAGGATGAAGATAACCAGCAACTTTGTTCCTGTCATCCTTGACCTTCCTTTAATCACCACTGTGGCTTGATATTTCCCCTGCTTTCCAACATTGAATCTCCCACTGTTAATATTTTTCTCTTTCATATCTCATTTACCCTGGTTCATTTTCTAGAACCAGGATGGTTTGTTGAATATAGAGGGATAATGATTTATCAACAATGGAAGACCTCAAGTAGTCTTCTATGATTGCTTCCATTACTAAATACAATATCATAATATGCCTTGATGTAGATTCTGTGATTCATATTCTTGATCTCTGAACACCACTGTGAAATAGATGTGAATATACTCATTTGTTAGGAAGGAAGTGGAATCTAGGCAGGACAAATAAATGTTTAAAGTGGTATGAGCAGTAAAACAGAGCTTAACAGGCCCTGTTAAACTCTGAAGCTCATAGTCACTCTATTAGGTGATGCTCTGGCACACATAGGAACGCGGGACAAATGTGACCCTCTCTGCTTTCACTCCTCTCCAGTAGATTTAAAACCACAGCCATTTCTTCTCTTTTTCTGGTTATGTGTCTATACTCTATATTACTAGTATGCAAGGAAAACAGACTTCCTGGAACTACACAAACAATTTTTTAAAATAGATTTTGCTTAGGTTTATCTCTTTCTTCCTTTCTCTGGTCCTACAAGTGCCAGTCCCCCAATGGTATAAATGTTATAGATCAGCTCCTCTAAAATTACTGTTTTGCTTTGTTTTTTATATTTTTGTTTTGTTTTCTTTGTTTGTTTGCTGTTTGTTTGTTTTTGATACTCTTGAAGCTCTCTGGAGCTTCTCTGAACTTCATTTAAGCTGCCCTAATTGTTCTCTCTTCTAGGCCTGGTCTCGTTCCAGTGTCTAAGATGCCTGTTGGACTCTGGGTGCAGGGCTTCTCTTTCTTCTGAGTTTGTCCTTTCCCTGTGATTACTAAAGACAGAAGATTCTGGTTTCTCCCCCTCTACCAATTCTATCATTATCATTTACTCCAGTGAATTGATACTTTGATTATGTAACGGTTATGCATGAATGGATTCTGGCAATGGAAGGTGCTAGAATTCCTCCAACAAGTGTTAGAATATTCTTCTGTGCAGGCACAGATACTGTTGTTGAGTCATTCTAGCCCAAAGAGAGATGATTAGGGGGACATGGGATGGCCTACTAGCATGAGTCCTGGATAGCTCTCTAAGAATATATGTAGATTATGACACACCAATTCTAACATTGTGTCTCATGGTTCTCAAAGAAATTTGCTTATCAAATATAATTAGGAAGCTAGAGGAATGGCAGTGAATAACATTCTACTATTCTTGTAGCAGACCCATTTCAGGTATAAAACCCAAATGTACATATACACATAATTTAAAAAATTTCCAATAGAAGCAATATGATGAGAGGGCCCCTGCAGGTATCAGATAGGGATACAGACATTAAAGAACAGAAAATAAATCTTGGCTCAGGTTGACTGTGTCAACTTGGATCAAACCTTGGGAAGTCTAATGCCAGGCAGTTCACTGTCAGCATATTTAAAACACAGTGCAATTTGGGGCAAATTTCAGGTAACAATCATTCCCATTCCAGGTTTCCAGGCAATGTTCATTCCAATCTCAGGTGTACAATAATGGTAAAGATCTGACTACACTTCTTTACAAAGTATGGGTGACCATGAGGGAGGGTTCCTTAGCTAAAAGGCTGACTCTGGTGTGGTCTCTGATGAAGATAGCATAGAGAGCAGCAGACCATAAAATCCATGTGACATTTTTCCTTAGGATCAGTTCTATTGACTTGGAGCTAAAGATAAAGGTCTAAGGAAGAAAAGTATGAGATAATCATTCTGGAAGATTTGAGTGAGGTTTGCCTTTATAGCAAAAGGTAGGTGATGTCTGCCTCCACAGATAGCAAAGAGATCACCATGTCATTACAATATCCATTCTCAGCTGTCTGGGTGAGAAAAACAGATATTTTACTCCTCCATTGTGGAGAAGCCCCTGCATGTTGAACATTTCTGGTTTCCCTAGTGATCTGGGAGCAAAAAGACCTTTGTTATGTCCAATTTTTCTGAGGAACCACCAGACTGATTTCCAAAGTGATTGCACCATCTTGCAATCCCACCAACAATGGAGGAGTGTTCCTCTTTCTCCACATCCTCGTCAGCATTTACTATCACCTGAGTTTTTGATCTTAGCCATTCCGACTAGTGTGAGGTAGAATCTCAGGGTTGTTTTGATTTGCATTTCCCTGATGACTAAGGATACTGAACATTTCTTTAGATGCTTCTCAGCCATTCAAGTTTCCTCAGTTGAGAATTCTTTGTTTAGCTCTGTACTCCATTTTTAATGGGGTTATTTGGTTGTCTGGAGTCTAATTTCTTGAGTTCTTTGAATATATTGGATATTATCCCTCTACCAGATGTGGGACAGTAAAGATCTTTTCCTAATCTGTTGGTTGCCATTTTGTCCTATTCACAGTGTCCTTTGCCTTACAGAAACTTTGCCATTTTCTGAAGTTGTATTTGTCAATTCTTGATCTTAGCACACAAGCCATTGAGGTTCTGTTAAAGAACTTTTCCCCTGTGCCCAAGTATTCGAGGTTCTTCCCCACCTTCTCTTCTATTAGTTTCAGTGTATCTGGTTTTATGTGAAGATCCTTTATCCACTTAGACTTGAGCTTTGTACAAGGAGATAAGAATGGATCAATTTTCATTCTTCTACATGTTGTCCTCCAGTTGAACCAGCACCATTTGTTGAAAATGCTGTCCTTTTTCCACTGGACAGTTTTAGCTCCTTTGTCAAAGATCAAGTGACCATAGGTGTGTGGGTTCATTTCTGGGTCCTCTATTCTAGTCTAGTCTAGTCCATTCCATTCCATTCCATTCCATTCCATTCCATTCCATTCCATTCCATTCCA
>NW_021604912.1:660420-679134 GCF_004785775.1 Grammomys surdaster | reverse complement strand
AGGAAGGAAGGAAGGAAGGAAGGAAGGAAGGAAGGAAGGAAGGAAGGAAGGAAGGAAGAAAAACAAAGACCTTTGTTCACTGAACAAAAAAAGAAATAAAAAGGGAGGGCATGTCTGAGACCTGACATGCCCCTAACAATCTTCTATAAGGGGCCTTCCTTATGCAAAAGTCTTAAGAAATTGTTTGAGAAGGAAACAGAGATAAATATATTATTTTCCTATCTGTGGTATAAGATGTTGAAGCTCCTTCATTCAGACACAGACAAGACACAGATACTGTCCCGGAGAGCCTTTCCACATCAGTTCTCTGCTAGCAAGTTTTCATCTACTAGAACTAGCAGATGACCTTTCCTGAATCCTTATAGTTGGATGGACAATGGCTGCCAGTGTCAATCAACTTTATCTCTGACACTAAAGGTAAGATTTTACCTCCATCCATCCTGACCCTACTCTAATTTATGACTCTGACATCATTGTCCATTACTGCCACCATGTTTAATCTTAGCATTCCCTGAGCAAGTTTTAACATCCAACCTTGATGTGATGTGAATTTCATTTAACTCTTAGCATTTGATGCCCTGCTAAACATCATTTCGCTCTGGTTATATCTTTTTGTTTCAATTCTAACTTATGATAAACTTTTGAAACCTTATTGCTGGTTTCTGGTTCCATTCCCTATCACATCCATACCATGGTTTTGGTTGGAAGTTATGCCACCTCTACACCCTAAGCTATATCATGAGTGATACTCTCATGCTATGTGACTTAAGGATATATTGGACATATTTCTTTACATAAGAAAAGTAACTTTATAAGTTGGTTATGAGAACTAAGGAAAATCAAGTCTGTGCTTAGCATGGTACCTGGAATAAGGCAAGGGTTAATTCTAATTAATTTTACTGTAGTTATAATTACTAATTTTCTGGAAGGAGTAGGACATTCACAAATTCTTAATATAATCCTTGACAACAGGTTCTTCTTTTCACAAAGATACCTATTTCTGAGCATATAACACATGACCCACTCATGGATATATTATGTACTTTTTAGCTCTTTTCCTGTTGAGAAGTCTCTCTTATTATTTTTTTAAATTATTCAATACGCCTTCCATGGAAACAGCATTAAATTTTCTAACCCCCAAAGTCTCAGATCCCAATGAATGATTTTCAAAGTATCATTTCCTCTTTTACTATCATTATTATGCAGGCAAAGAAGACAGTATCTCCATTTCATAAAAGTATAATATGGCTGCACCGGAATCACAAGCAAATTATGGTGGGAAATTAGTCAATAAACTTTTATTATACTAGTTTTTAATGCTGTTATTAATATTGAGGATGTTAAAATTAATATCCATCCATGGTAAGATTTACTACAGAAACTCCTAGAATAAAGTGGGCTAGGGCACAATTGAAGCCCCTTCGGGAACCTGTGTACCCTGACTCAGAATATTTCCTACATAAACCAGGCATGTTTCTGTCTATACACCTATTCTGTTCTTGGCTTCTTGAGCAAATGAGACATGAAGAGAAGCAGTTATTGGAATTTCCTCATTTTGTGTATCCTGAAAGGAATGTATATGATGGAGAAGCATGAAGGATTTGAAGCTGGTATGAGGTCATTTCCTGAGGGGATAGAAAAAGCTACAGATTACTTTGATTTGTTTAGTAGTTTTCTTTTCTCATTCCTTGTGTTTACCTGTTCATAACCTTAAATGAGTTCTACTATGCTTATTTACTCACCTTTGCATTTATCTATTCACTTACTCTTTCAAGTCACAGCGTGTTGAATATTAAGCTTTGAAAATTCATAAATGAGTATTGTTCCTACTATATGTAAGGTTTATGGTCTACGTGGGAACAGTTGTTATCTAGTTTATAAAACCATTAGTTTTGTTCTGTAAGAATGGAGTCACCTATTGAGCCATCAATAGAATGACACCATCTCTAGCATGATCTGAGAAAATCGCATGAATCATAAACATGTGATCTATGACTGAGTTTTCAAATGCCTAACTATGCCCATTACTAATATCTAAATATTAGTAAATCATACATACTTTTAAAATTCCCAAATATACTTGAGAATAACAAACACATGAATTTCATAATGACATAGAGACAGAGCTGAGGATAAGCTTCTGCCACCCTACAGGCACTTCTATCAGCATGCCCAGCTATTTTACCACTGGCAAGTGTATTTGTACAAAGAAGACTGCAGAATATCCCACTGAATACTGCATACGGCATAACTGTGCTTAAAAGTTATCTTTGGAGCAAGTCCGAGGATAAGAGTTTGCATCCACAGATCCAATTTAAAAGTTGGGCAGGTACCTAGAAAGGAGAGACAGCATCCCTGGAGTAATCTTGTTAGGTAGCTTGTAGAAAGAGCAAACCCCAGGTTTCATCAAGAGATCCTGCCTCAGCATATAAGATAGGAAGCAATTAGTGAACACATTTCATGTGGTCCTCAGGCCTTGATTTACACACACACACACACACACACACACACACATGCATTTTCACACAGACACAGACACACAGTATGTCTGTTGTTGACCTGAAATTCAAGTAGAACTGGGTGTCTTGTATTCTATTTATCAAATAAGGTTGACTTAGATGGTATTAGAGTGATTGAGAAACGGAATGGCATAAGAAAAAGGAAAGAGAAGTGAAGCACAGGATTGTTTAGAGCATCATAGATGGCAAGTAAGGAACGGTAAGAAGATGGATGTGTTGAGCATTTTGTGCCAAATTCTACCTGAAACAGTTTACTAAAGTTACTTTTTTCTCCAGAACCTATATGGTTTATGTCCCATTTTATAAGGAAAAAAGAGATAGGAAGAAAGAAAACAAATCCTGAAGCTTGAATTATGCTTTTGTTTCAAAGACGTAGGGAGACATATTTGATCTCAGATGGCTCAACCCAACTCCACCTTTAACTCTCATATACTACTTTACTACAATAGGAAAAGAAGGTAGGGTAGGAAGCATATGAAGAGCGAGGAGATCTTAAGAGTAGGATTTACATAATTTCATCATCCAACCCCAACCTTTACTCTAAAGCATTTATTCAGTGTGAGTTGTAGTTACTGATGCACTTGTAGAATCAGAACTCAGTACTCACTAATCAATATCAGGACCAGCTAAGCTTGTGATTGAATTCTTTACTGGAGTCATCTGAGCTGTGGGAATAACATAAGAATTGGAAGACCCAGAAAATACCATACTGGAATAGGAAGAGGTCCCATTCTTGAACCTGGTCCTTGAAGATACAGCAATGAGTAAATTCCTCATGTTGATAATATAGTGAAAGTCTGAATGAGAAACAATGTCCCCTCTCTCTGACTTAGAACCTTCATTTCTTCTATATGGAGAGGAAGTAACAGATAATTGGGTTACTAGCTGCTTTTATGTCCAGCTGACACAAACTAGAGTCATCAGAGTGGAGGGAGGCTCAACTGAGAAAATGCCTCCATAAGAGCAGACTGTAGGCAAGGCTGTAAGCATATTCTTAACTAATGATTGATGGAAGAGGGCTCAGCTCATTATGGATGGTGCCATGCCTGGGATGATGATCTTGGATTCTATAAGAAATCAGGCTGAATAAGCCATGAGGAGCAAGGCAGTAAACAGAAACCCTCTATGGCCTTTGAATCAGCTACTACCAGATTCCTGCCCTGCTTGAGTCCCTGTCCTGACTTCCTTTGATGATGACCTACGATGTGGAAGCATAAGCCAAATAAACTCTTTTGGCCTAAGTTGCTTTGGACATACTGTTTCATCACAGCAGTAGTAACTCTGAGAGCCTGGGCTAATATACTTCCAAAGACCCAAATCGTTATTGCAAGGAAAGTGTTGTTCAGAGAACCAAAATACTTAAAATGCTATACAATTCATGACACCAGGATTTATTAGCAATGTTTTTCATTATCCTCCCTAGTGGATACCTTAATACACATACTCAGCATCCTCAAATGGAAATAATTTATAAAATTATGAAAATAATCAGCACAGAGTCACCCTCTCTGGTGATAGTAACTAGCGGAAAGACTGTTTATAATGGAAAAACCTTGAGAAATTTGACATCATTTCATGCAAAATAAAACCTTAATCAGACCTCCTTGCATAACGATACTTTTACAGGATTTGGCAGGGCCAGTTTGTTTTATTTTGATGAGTTGCAGAGTGTTGAGAAATATTAGGAGATGTTCTAACTTGGTGATCATTTGTTCTTTATTCCCCTGTAGCTATTTTCCAAAAAGACAAGCAGATCCTTAGGTTCTCTGGAAAAATATACATTTTTTCCCAAGTCTGACCTTAGCTGATCCATTAAACTAATTAACTTTGGGTATCTGCACCTTATAAAAAGCTTCTATTCTGCTTATTTGTAAAATAATAATTTGGAGATTATGGCTGTCAACTAATATTAATTATGACTAATATAATTCTTCTCATTAACTTAGAATAACAGCCATCACAGTCAAGGTCATGTTCTGGGATTCGTCACACTTCACATTGATATTGAGCTCAGTGGTTTGCTCTTAGTGAGAACTCATTAAATATCCACTGAATAGATAGAAATTGCTAGCATTTCATGGTTCCTAAACTGTTTTGTACATAAAGCTAATTCTAGAAAAGGGCATCGTTATCAACAGGATATTGCTTCAACAGAAACACTTAAACTATTTTATGCTTGTTTTCCTTTAATTTTGTGGCTATCCATAATTATTTATTTTAGTTATTTTTCATATCTTGGTATTGCTTATGTTGTAACCTTTCTCTCTGCCCTCTAATCCATATAAATCCTTTCAGAAACACATAAAACTTGAACCCAGCTTAGTCCGTTGGAAGCTCTTGGCTCCTCCGTATGCACTGTCTACCATCATAGAGAGGGATATGACAATAAGTTATCCACTTGCACACAAAAGTTTAGAATCAAAGGTTCAATGAAAAATATACAAATGCTTGAAGCCATAGTTAAAAAATCCTACTGCACTTACCTGAATATATGTCACTAAGAGAAAATGAATTAAAATGTTTTCTTTAAATAATCATCTTCCAGGAGAATAACTCTTAACTAAAATAGGAAGCCAAATGAGTTGTTGATCATTATTATTGTGTCATTATGAGGTTGATAACTAACTTCTATAAAAACAATAACTAAGATTAATTGAGTATCAATTTCTTGCTAGCACAGTGTTAAGCACCTTACTTGCTTTTAATACTTAGTCAATAAGTTTTATTATTCTCTCAAATTTACTAGTTAAGGAAACTGAGCCTCACAGAGATTAACGAATTTGTGCAAGCTCATTAGCTAGAAAGGAAATTTCAGAATGATGATTGCGAAACCCATTGATAATCTTCATGTTTATACTGTAGGCTAGTGACTGCTTGAAAACCAACTTTATATTCTCTGGATTCTAGGTGAAGTCATCAACTGACTCACGAGTCTGTAGTTTAGCTTAAATTTCAGATTTCAGAGGAACTGATTCTTTTAAAACAGTTCACTCTTCGCAGATTAACATTTAGGAATCTGTTCCATGAGCATTTGCTAACCGTTTGTTTGACGTAAAAATATTAACTATTATCTAATGATACCAGCCTAGTCTTCAGTTATCAAAACTAAACCTTCCTCATGACACTTGGTAGGCATTTTGATGGCTCAGAGCTGCTCTAACCTCTTCCTCGTCTGAATCACATCATGATGCTTCCAGCAGAACTGCAACCCAGGACTGAAAAGTGAAAAAAATCAGGAACTCCACTAAGAGACAGAAAAATCATATGATATGTCTTTTCAATATGGTTGTCATGTGTTCCTGGAGAGATTTGCTTGTAGGTTAGTGACTGAAAAGATGAATTCCCTTCCCTTGTAATTCTTCCTTCCCAGAAATTTGAAAAAAAAAAAAAACAAAAAACAAAAAAACCCAGCTGAATTTTTTTTAAATTTATTTTTTCTCAAATCGTAATTCATTCACACAGGGGTTATAAACACAGAAAGGCAGGATGTGGGGAAGGGAATGACACTGGAGTGTGGGTGTTCAGGGGGAATACAGATATCTTCAGAACTGGGTATCGGCTGGGTGAAGGTTCAGGGGACAAGTCACTATGACTCTGCCTATGACTCGCTTGTCCTTATCTAAGTTCGTATTGTCTGCCAAGGCTACCTATTTACAAGGTCTATGACTACTCCGGCTTGTAAATTTCCACAAAAGCTGCCTGTTTACATTAGCTTATAGCCATCTGTTTCAATGTTTTTCCACTGAGACCCAAGACTTGGTGTTAGTATACATGTATGACAGGCCTATTGCTGATTTTAGGCCTATGGCTGATTTTAGGCCTTCAGTGTGTAAGCAGGGCTGCCCCTGACATCTCCTCCCTTCTCTAAGTATAGAAGGCCAGCTGAGTTTTTGAATCAGCCTTTTATCCTGTTCTGCCCATACTTTTTCTTCTGGATGGATTTATGACAGAGCAAGAACTTGCAGGATACATATATACATATACACATACACACACGCACACACACACACACACACACACATATATATATATATTCAACCAGGAAAAGTTACTACTGAACCTTAATTGATAAGCTTCAGTAATTGTCGTGAGTATGTGAACTAAACAAATCCAAAACAGGACATGTAAACCCTGAAAATGACATGTTCATTTCTTCTCCATCAATTACAGCTATAAACCTCTTCCAGAAAGAAGTCATATCCATTTAATCAAGCTTCCCATGCCACCTTGCATGAGCCCAGAAACACACTGGATATTAATTGCCTCAGTAGTAACTGTACAGTTCCTCTGAACAATTTCAATGTTCTCTAGTGTGAGATATTTTGTTGCCAGGTAGAAAAGTAGAGGAAAAAAGGAGCATCTAATGGATTCTATTTAAGGACTTTTGATGAAAATGTTGACTGGCCCATGACCGATTTTATTCTTAGCACTTAAATGTTAGTTAGTCAGTCAATTTGAATGTTAATTAGCCATAATGACAAGGAGTGTCTCTCTTTATGATCCTCTTAAAATGTATCCAGGGGCTAATAACCAATGGGTGCATCCCATAAATATAATAAGTAAATAAATTTGCATCAGTTAATTTAAATGTAAGCAAACTGGGCTATATGGCTTTTCCTTTGCTCTCCTTCAATTAGTTATTTCCCTCACAGCGTCTCTTGTCCTCACCTCATCAATTTCATGATCCAAACAATATACTCTACTCCTGAAGAACAAGGTCAGATATTATTGAATTTGGTATAAAGCAAGCAGACTTTTTTCACTTTGTAGACATATGGTGTCTGATAAAGGGGTGGTTAGAAAAAGGTCAGGGTAAATGAGACTTTAAAAGTCTGCTTATGTGGGAAACTGGTTTCAGTGCAGAGCTTAACCCAGACAGTAAGCGTAGTCATCAGAAAGGTTCATTTGAGCAATAAGATGCCTATACATCATTTTAAAACGTTTAAATGACTAGGTAAGTGAGCCTTCCAGCATTTCAGTCACAATTAAAACAATTGTTTGGTTTTGTAGACAGGTCTTACGACATCTGTAGTTTCTTCTACTGGATGGAAAAAGGAAAACTCCTCATAGCTGCTCTACTTTGGAAAGTAAAAGATAGTCAAGTACACCTTATATTTCATCTACAAAACTCCTGTTTGTGTAAGCTGTTGTATCTTAAGAGAAAGGCCCACAGAAACAAAGACAGTTCTAGCTAGCAGAGAGGTGGAAGAACTGTCCAAGAATGGTTCTCGGTTTAGCCCCAGCTCCCACTCATTTCCTCAATATCAACTTCCAGATTGAATTAGCAAACACATTGATGGACTTCCTCAAGCCTAATAGAGAAAGGCTGAAGGTCTGAAACTGAGTAGACATTGATAATAGCAGGTCAGGTTATGGAAGTGCCCTTCATGGGAAAACCAGCCAGCCCACTCTAAATGCCAACGTTTTCACCAAATTCAACCCCATAGGTGTTATGGCAAAGTAGGCCTCTTGTTAAAAGGCATAGGTCACACTCAAAGTTGTCTATCTGTGCATCTGGAGGGAGATTTTGGAGCAATGACTGCCTTCTGCTTAATGATGCATTCCTCCTTGATGTTCACTCCTTGTTTCTTACATTGTAAATGCCAACTTAACTTCAAGGAAACATCCAGGACAGAATCTTTCACATTTTCCTTCTACAATTAGCTCAATACACTCATTTAGAATAGTATCATCCATCCTGCAATTGTTCACAGCACCTATACCAATCTGTTATACAAATGGTCAATGGCCAACAGAAGAGTGAAAAGAACTTCATCTTCTCCAATGGAATGCACTGAGAATCCCTGAATCTCTGAGTCAGCTGGATCACTTCTCTACTTCCACTGGCTTTCAGGTTTCCATCCTCCCTGTTTCAGAAGTCTGTGGCTTATGCACACTGAGTCACCGCAGGCCATTTTGTCACTAATACAGTTCACCTTATGACATATCTGGCATGGCCTTGGTAGATGTAGAATGACAGGACCAACAGGGCATGGGCTTCCAAGAGTATCAGTGGCTGTTGTGGGTATAAGGCTTGGTTGTACAATACTGTGTATATTTTTATGTTCCTCCTTTAAGGAATATCCTCCCTATTTATGTTAGTGACTCTATGATAATCAGAGATAGCACAAGTCCAGGAGGCAAAGGTTGTTGCCAATGTCTCAGAAAAATGATCAATGCTGGAACCTTCAGGACAGTCTTTAAGACTGTGGAAAAAAAACCTGTAAAACCATGAGTTCAAAACATATAGTTTCTCAATTATGCAAAATGTAAGGATGCAATATGAATTATATAAGGGGCTTTATGAATCTAAAGGAACAATCTAAGTAGCTGTTCTGTGAGCCAACTTGACAGAAAGATACTAAAAAGGAGATAAAGAGATTTAGGGAGTGAGGATCATAGGAGATCCTACTCAGCTGAGACTTTTTTTGCTTGCAAAGGCAGACAGATTTCTGAGTTCAAGGTCAGCCTAGGACAGAGGGAATTTAGGTCCAGGCCCAAGCATAGTAGAAATGGTAATTTCATGTTGTGGTCCCACCCAGCTAAGAGAGGCAAGGAGATCTCTGAATTCTTTTGCAATGTTAAAAAAGAATCTGCTTTCTGTCTCCCAATAATCATTGGACAGGGGTCATGAGATGCTGACTCATAATCAAAGGGGAACCTGGAGTAAATGACTAGATTGGTATGTAAAATAAAAGCCTGGGCTTATGATCTGCAAGAGATGAGCTATCCAGAGAATAGCAAGAGAGAACTGCTTGGAAAACTCTACTAAGGAGAAAATAGAGAAAGAACCTTCTAGAGATCTCCAGAGAAAGTAGAACACACACACACACACACAGAGAGAGAGAGAGAGAGAGAGAGAGAGAGAGAGAGAGAGAGAGAGAGAGAGAGATTCTGGAAAGCTGTCTTGAGCTGAATAGAAGGCCACCAACTTAGACCCACCATTTGATTCTGAGTCATTTGTTTTTTCTGCTTCCAGACTCCTCTTCTTTCAGAACTCCTCTCCAAGCTGAGACTGGTCCTTGGCAACTTTAAACAAGAAATCTGGTTCTGATTTATAATCAAACCATACTATATTGATATGCTGCTCCCCAAAGTCCTGTAAAAACATGAGGACAGGAGTTACCCCAACCAATATGACCCATTTTTATGCAGATATACTGCCCTTACAGTCACCCAACCAAAGCCATTCCTCTTTGATCTCAAGGTGAAGAAAATTCTTTCAATTTTTCATACCACTGGACCCAGGAAATTAATTTAACCCAAAACAGAACAGCCTTAGGCTGTTCTCCTTATCTGCCTTCAGGCTTTTACCTGAGCACCTCTTGATCTCTGCTATCCTTGGCATTGACCTGATACAATTTAAGTTAAAAGGACTGTTCAGAAAGAGTATGGTATGAAGCAATATGGGGTGTAAAGCAAAGTAACTTCATGGTGGATAATGTGACAAACACAACCCAACAAGATCAGCATCAAAATTGATGCCTTGGGATATATGTGTCTTTCCTCAACAAAATACAGTTAAATGCACTGACACCTGCCCTCCTCTTTCCCAAACACAGTAGCCTAGCCAACCAAGAACAAAACATCAGACAAATCCCAATTAAGGGATATTCTGTAAAACACATGACCAGGATTCTGCAAAACTACCAGGCTCATCAAAAACATAGGAAGTCCAAGAAAGTACCATAGCCTTCAATAAGAATAAGGGGACATAACTTAAGAAAATGTAGTACTGTGAATAGTATACTGAGAGTAATTAATTGGTTAAGAATTAAATGAAAACCAAGGTCACCTGACTAAGGTATTGACTTTAGTTAATTAAACATATCAATATTCTTACCCTGCAGGTCCATGTATATGTAGCTACTGTAGGAGTTGATATAGTAGAGCAAGCTGGACAAAGCCAGATTCTCAACAGACAGACTCAACGCACAAAGATAAAACCTGCCTCTTACATCTCAGAATGCTGAGAACTGCTGGCATCCCAACACTGGAGGAAGAATTGCAGGATGTGGTAGGATATGAATACCTGGGTTTCAGAGTTTCAGAATCATCATGGTTACTTGTGCATAAACCGACGGCCACATGATGCCCACTCTTCTAGTGGGAGATGACACATGTAGCATTGATTAAACCTGCCTGCTCAACGCCAGAGCAACATGGGGTCCACTGAGGAAGAACATGTAAGGTAGAGTTAGGAAAGTCAAAAAGAATGACACCACCAGCATTACCATACCATTCTAACATAATAGCTGCAATCCAGCCACAATGTTGATACAGACTATGAAGTAAATCTTAGCATATTGAAATGCAGATGAAGTCCAGTGGCTTCTCTGACACTGCACAAGTACTCAGGGTTCACGGTAAAGCACAACAAAATCTTATTAACTAATTAGTATGAAGGGCAATCTGAGTTACAGAAATATTTTACATGTAGTTACTTTGCTTTTCACGACAGAGACAAGATGCAAAGGTGACTGATGGTCTTATGCAAAGGTTGGAACCATGTGAATGTCTCTCATGGTAATTGGAAATTAATCTAGTAACAACAGTCTCAGGGGAGCACTGTGTGTGCCATGTATTGTGCTAAGTCCTTCATTGATGCAAACCATGTGCTTCCATTCTGCTAAGTATCTCTTACTGGAGAGGTAACTGTGTTCATGTTACAGATGAGAGCTATTCACCTTGATAAGCCCATTCATGATCATTTGAGCAGACCCTAGGTATCAAGAAAAGCTCTGGTACTTTATCTTATAATATTAGGTTCAGTTCTGGACATCAAGGTCCATTGTGAGAACAGTTACTGACTGGGCTAGCTAATTGACAATGCCAGTGTTGATATGCCCATTAAAATACTGGGACTTTGAAACAAGGCAAACCATGTTCAACTCTCATCTCTACCACTTGGCAGCTGTGAGACCTTGAATAAGTTATTTACTGTCTCTGAACTCCAGTTTTCTTACCTATATAATAGGTTTAAAATTACTTTTCCTAGAGAGATGTCCCAAGAATCATATAGAATTTAATGATATAAAATTCATAAATTTTCTGTTACACCACAAGCTAGCATAACTAGGAACCTATAAAAAGTACATATGATAAAGTTGAACTGTAATACCATCTTACTTCCTCTTAAGGCTTATGAAACCCTTATTCTTTTGAAGACCTATTCCAAACCCCAACTCTCACTTTCAAATAGTGGTAATGCTATTGTCTTTCAGGGAAAAAATTAATTTCCTGTATGTCTCTTTTTTCTTTGTTCCCATACAACTTGTTGATACTTTTAATAAAGCATATACCATAAGTGTGTTGGTTAAGGATCATGAGTCTGTTACTGATCATTGTATACTTTTGATGATATGACTCTTCTTGGCTAAGATCTATCATGTTTATTCTTCGTAAAGTGTGTGTGTGTGTGTGTGTGTGTGCATCTGTGTGTGTGTGTGTGTGTGTGATAAATCACTGAATTCTGTCTCAGTTCTGAGAAAACCATGTTACTCTATGTATCACAACTAAAATCAAAATAATGACTGACATTTTAAAAGTATTTCTCCAAAATATATAATACCATTGATACCCTGTTTTGATTTGTACTGTCTTAGCAGTTCAAAATTGGCTAATTCAAACAAAACCCCTATTTCTAATAATATGGTAATTGCTGGAATCAAAATAGGCTTAATTCCATTTTACTAATCTCCCAGAAGAACAGCCCTAACCCCAGGCACTGAACCCTGAACTGAACATTTTGGCCTGGGTGATGGTAAAGAATATCCATCAAAGTCAATATATTGCCACTGTTTGCTGCAACCATGGATTTCCGTTAGATTTCCTTTTTATTTGTGTGTTTGTCTATCGTAACACTATAAGCCACAGAGCCCATAGGCAATGACAAGAAAGATTTGTGGTTCACAAGCAACATGTCCTGGAGGAATTCATTTGTGTGAAATAAGATGAGAAACGTAGCCATAGATGATGGTTGTATTCAGCCACATGGTGAGAACAGTCTGAAATTATAAGACTTGAGTAGCTAGGAGAGTAGGTCCTCCATGTAGATTCCTCAGAGATGAATTGAAACTGTGAACCCAAGCAGCATTTGCACAATACTTGGCAGTTGCCCTATCTGTCAAATTTACGCTGTGAGTCGGCTGGGCTCAGCTATAATTTTAAGTTTGATAGCACAGTTGACAATGTATTATACTCAAAGCACATTTTTTTAAACTTTTACTTTCAAAGAAAAATTACAGCCTTCCTATTCTTTTCTATTCATCATACATGAGTGTCCCATGTTGGACTTCTGGAGGATTGATTATTTGTTATCCTTTCCATGTGGTAGAAGAGACACAGCAGCTTAGTTCCAGATAAAAGCCAAGGCAAGTCTCTAGTACTTAACATGCTTCAAAATAGTACCTGAGAGATGTGGCAGTGCATAAGTAATTTCCTACCACCAAGTATATGATGGAAATTTCTTTTCTTTTGTACATTTTTTACTGATCTTTTGTGAGTTTCGTATCATGCACCCCAGTACCATTCATCTCCCTGTCCCCTCATATCCACTCTTCACTCTTGCAACCTTCCCACAAAATACAAACTGCACAATCACTTAAACAAAACAAAGTATAGAAGATATCTCTGTGCAAGCCATAGTATGTCACAATGTGCTCCTCTGTCCCTCTGTCCACACATCTTCACTTGGGGATGTGCATTGCAATGAGTCATTGTTCTGATTTGAGATGTCTGGCTTCTGTAACATCATCAACAGTGGCTCTTCCCTGGGACTCCTCCAGGTTATCCTGTGTCATGGAGATCCTGCAGCTATGGATCAGCAGGAGTGGCCCTTTCATGTACCCCAACAGTTCACAGAAGGTATAAATTTTGGGGTAGGCTCACTCAAAGCCCCAAATCTGAGCCTGGCTGGTAAATGAGCTGGTCAGCCCACTGGCTCTCCCTTCTCTACACTACCAAGATGAATTGTCCAGCACTGTCCCTGCTAAGCCACCCAGTGCTGCAATCAGCAGAAGGTACGGTTGGCTCTCCTGCTCTAATGACTTCAGAGCTGGCTCACCTCCACCCTTGCCTCCAGAGTCTGGTCCACTGTGCTTCTCACTGAACTGCATGGCCCACTCTCCCAAGTGCTGCAGTCTGTGTGGGGTTGGGACAGTTCTCCTGCTCTCACATTCTTAGGGCTGGCTCACTCATGCTTTTGCTATCGGGGACTCTACTGTGTTGCCCATGCAAGATGTAGTACCCTCTCTCCATGATAGTAATGTCTCAACAGAGAGACTAGCCCTCTTCCAAAGATCCAACGTGTTCAGGGGCCTTAGAAATTGGTACTTTTTTAGGTGTCTTTGTAAGGAAAGCACTGACATACAATGGCATTGTCTACATGCTTCTAGAAGTCTCTATGAAGTCAGTCATCACTTCTTTCCTCCTGTATCTATTCTTTTCTCAACATCTATTTTTTTCACAGCATCATAGAGTCAGAAACTCCTGGGAAAGAAAGTAGTAATTCCTTCTGAGAGAGATGAGAACAGGAGTCTTCAATTGACAAAATCAGTCTATATTTGAGAAAAGGTCTTCTGCAACCTTCTACTTTCAGAAAAACTAAGTTTACACCTAACTAGCTATAAGATGGTAAGAATCAAAAAAAAAAACCCCTCAAACCTGTTCATTACCTTCAGACAGATTCTGTGTACTCTGTTAATTCATCTTTGTGAATGAAACAGCCACTCATTAAAATATGAGTGTAAGCTTCCTCATTGTAGCTATTGGGGAACTCATACAAACTCAAAAAATAATAAGCAGACACTAAAAGCACAAAATGTATTCTCTCGATATTTTCCAGTAGACAATGCAGAAGATTATTTCTAGATACTACATGGAGAACAAACAGTATATATAGAAAAAAGAAGGGAAGAAGATTCTAGAGTATCTAAGGGAAGTTACAAACCTGGTTGCTAGAGCCCTAGTCTTGTCTTCAGCATTTCCTTCCCATGTTTGCCCAGTTGTGTGTTAATGCAAAGGTCATAGAGCTGATTCTTTAGAATGCCACTACTTTCCCCTTGTCCTATTCCTTATTTTTCAGGCTTTCTATCCAAAGTTAACTTTGATTAGCATTTCAAATGTTCAGAGCTTCATTTTAATATATCTAAATTTCTTCCTTCACCTTTACTTAGCTTTATCAGATTCCTTCCATTTAATGAATTTTTTAATCAATAGGAATGAAAGCAATGCTGGCCTAAGTATATCAACTATAGGCATCATACTTTCTCTGAATGTCATTTATAGAAATGAAGGCTAAGGACATATAAATGATTAATTAAGATTCATCACATTTTGTGTTATTTCTAAGAGTAGAAATAAGAAAGAGAAATGAGAGAGTGTCTGTATGCTTTGTCTACTTCTATTATTATGTTTCAAGTGTGAGAAAATTTGAGAACTATGTGTCTCAACTCCTGAAGATAATATAGGTATGAAGTATTAAATGCAATCAAGCTTGGAAACAACTGATGCCAGTTAGTCTAATATAAAGTGACTCTATTAGCCATGTTAGTAGTAAGAATACATTATCTAGACTTTCAATAACTAAAGGTTAGAATACTGAATAATCACACTAGGAAAATTCAGGATATATATAAAAAAAAAAAATAAGGGAAGAAAATTTAGACCTGGGCATTAGAGCCCTGGTCTTGTCTTCTGTATTGCTATTTCTCTTTCATGTTTGTACAAACACTCTCTCCCTCTGTCTCTCTGTCTCTCTGTCTGTCTCTCTCTCTCTCTCTCTCTCTCTCACACACACACACACACACACACATATACACATACATACATACACACACACACACACACACACACACACACACACACACACACAATATAACTTAAAGGGTATTCCTTGTGAAAATTGATATGAATGGACAAAATCTTTGAATGGTCACTCTTACTCATATCAACAAGTGTTTTAGTAACAACTTTCAAATTTACAGAACATCTTAGTTGTAAAATATAGGTCTTATTATTAAAGCAGAGAGAAAAATAAAACAATGTGAGGTACTGAATTTCAGCATAAAAATGTAAATGTGACGTAGGACTCTGGAGGTGTCCTAGTCTCAAACTCATAGAAATATTGCCTAATTAATGACACCCAGTATGTTCAGGATGTGCTTATGAAAGAAAGGAATATTCATCCTCATGGAATTTCTGATTCTTTGTTATGGATATTATAGAAATCCAGCACACTTGCCACTGCCCTACTAAAATGGAGCTTTTATAATTTTGTTTTATGAACTATGCATTTTTTCAACATACACATAAAAAAGTATTCATATTCATTGTCTGTCCCCAGTGTCATAGTTAGGGTTTTCTACTGCTGTGCTAAAACACCATGGCCAAAACAAACATGGGGAGAAAAGTTTTATTTCGCCTTACATATGATAGTCCATTATCCAGGAAACTCACCTCAGCAATCTAGAAGTAGGAACTGAGGCAGAAGCCTTGAAGGAGTGCAGCTTACTGGCTTTCTCCTCACTGTTTACCTAGTTTGAAATCTTAAAGTACCGAAAATCACCAGTACAGACGTCACACTACCCACAATGGACTGGTCTTGCCCATATCAATTATTAATCAAGAAAATGCTCCACAGGCCAATCTGGTAGGGGCATTTCCTCACCTGAAGTTCCTTCCTCCCAGATGACTCTAGTTGTGTCAAGTTGATATAAAATTATCCTACATTCCTAGTAATGTGCTAAAACACCCTCAGTGAGAGGAGTATATTAGTAAACTATGTCTTGAACTGATCATCATTTGATAATATCTAAATAAAATAAATATAGTACATAACAAAGAAGACTAAGTAAATAGCTCAGCTGCCCCCCCCATGAGGGGGTTTTATTGCAGGATCCCAGAGTATTTCACCTTATGTGAGCTTTCTATATTATATTTTATTTTCAGATCTTCAGTTTGCAACGACAGTAGCACAATCTAGACCCTCTGGTATTCCAATCATCATGGTTAAGTCTCTGTTGTTAGCAGGTCCTATATGGTTCAGGTTGATTTTACCTAAAGAAATGTTTGATATTAGACCAATGGGACTCAGAATTATACATATGTGAATGAACCCACACTGTGTACCCACACAGAGATTTCATTAAGGCTCACCTAACCTGGTGACAAAATTATAATCTTCATATTAGGATGACCTTCCATCAGATCTACAACGGAACAGTAATCCTCTCCGTGGGTGAAATTGATCTTCAGTTGACCACCACTATACTTTTCTGTATCTCGTGTTAATTGGTCCCACTCTGACAAATGTGGTATTTCTTTGAGGGATTTTTACTTTGACTTCACAGAAATTTCAGTCTTTCTGCCTATAAATCTTTAATGTGTACTTTCTAAATACAGAATAAACGCTCATGTTATTCCTGTATTGCCTTCAATTTTCTTTCTCCAGTTTTCTATTATACCTTTGCTTCTAATGTCCCATAGTCCAGACACATGTCTTAATTTCATGTCAACTCCATTTGCATGCTTAGAAAACAATGTGTACTGCTTCTCAGAGGCAGAAGTGACTGACATCTCTTTGCTTTGATAAATTCTCTGCATGTGTGTCAATTTTATGTTCTCTCTCACAAACCTCCAACACACACACACACACACACTCACACACACACACACACATGAACATACCACATACATTCACATGTTTTGCCTAGGCTTACAATGTCTCTCTGTATGGTAGTATGACAGGCAGAAGGATGGAAGCATGGTATAGCATAGTCAAGTGGTATAGAAATAGCCTCACTTCTAAAATATGTATTTCTAAAATATGTATGGTCAATCACAACTTCTCGGCCAGGCCATACGCCTAGGAGGAGTTAGGCAACATAAACTGCTCAAGATGGGGATGGGCCAGAGCTGGCTGAGTGAGATATGGAGTGGGTCTCAGAGAGACTTTAGGTAAAAGTGAATGCGTTCAAAATACACTGTATAAAATTCTCAAAGAATTAAAAATAATTCTATAAAGTCAGATTCTCCCAGGATCAAACATAAGTAAATCCCAAATGAAAAAATTCAGAAACTGCATTTTGGAGCTATGGATTCTGATTTTAGAAAATCTGTCGAGTCAGTCTGGTGATTTAACAGATTTGAAGATAATTGTTGTAAATAACTAGCTTCTGAACTGGTTCAAAAACACTTCTACTTAAACCCTACCAAGTACAGGGATAATTTACCTGACATTGCTTGCTAGGTTATATTAATAGCTTGAAACTCTGTTTTATGCTTATTATTCATTGTCAATATTTTCATCTTAAATTTTATGTACACTGTATCACATTCTTATGCTCAGGTGATCTTTATAATCTATGATTTACTCATAGATTCAGGAGGGACCTCTGTTGGTGTACCAAAGCATGAAGTTAATAGATAAGAATTTAAATTAATGATATAAGAAATTTGCTAGGTTGAAGAACCTATACTACACTGATTTGACTCATGCCAGCATCTCAATCCAGTGAACTAAGATTGATTGAAGAAGTTGACAGTGAGAGCGATCCTATAGGAAGACCAACAGTGTCAACTAACCCATACCCCAGAGATTGAGCCACCAACCAGGAGCATACACGGGCTGATCCAAGGCCCCTGGTACATATATAGAGGAGGTCTGCCTGGTCTAGCCTCAGTGGGAAAAGACGCCATTAATCCTGGCAAGACTTCATGCCCCAGGCAAGGGGGAGTACTGGGGGAATGAACACCCACTTGGAGGCAAGGGGAGAAGAATTGGGATGAAAAGCTGTGGGAGGGGTGACTGTGAGGTGGGGACAATGACTAAAATGTAAACAAATAAAATTCAAAAATTATTTCATGGTTCCCCCCCCCAAAGAAAATATTGGGAGATACAACACTCATTCCTTCCAAACTAATCTTTCCTGACCAGCATAATGAATAAGAATTAAAAAGATCAAGAAACACAAGTTTTAGTTATGGGGAAGGCCTGAATCACCCTAAGTCAAAAGTTGGGGGTCTGCTCTTGACTTTTCAAAGGCTTGCCTGAACATGCCCGTAGTTTAAGAAATGACTGTCTATGTAAAGTTCTTAGGTTTTGATAACACTAAATATCCCCCATTACAAAGAAAAAGAATAAGAATAAGGAGAAGGAGAAGGAGAAGGAGAAGGAGAAGGAGAAGGAGAAGGA
>NW_021604912.1:660253-660410 GCF_004785775.1 Grammomys surdaster | reverse complement strand
GGAGAAGGAGAAGGAGAAGGAGAAGGAGAAGGAGAAGGAGAAGGAGAGGAGGAGGAGGAGAGGGGGAGGGGAGAAGAGGAGGAGAAGAAGGGGAAGGGGAAGGGGAAGAAGAAGAAGAAGAAGAAGAAGAAGAAGAAGAAGAAGAAGAAGAAGAAGA
>NW_021604912.1:659364-660243 GCF_004785775.1 Grammomys surdaster | reverse complement strand
GAAGAAGAAGAAGAAGAAGAAGAAGAAGAAGAAGAAGAAGAAGAAGAGGAAGACGACTTAGTGAATTATTCCAACTGTGTTGGCCCAACTTCATTTCACAGTATGACAAGTTATTACATAAGGAGATAGGGGTCCCTCAGGCTTTCAGCAAGGAATTTGCAAAAGTAAAGATATCCTTCCAAGTTATAAAAAGAAGGATGGGCTCACGAGCAGCCTTAAAATAGATTAGAGTGCATTTGAGCGATTATAACTAAATAGATCTGTGTCTTTGGTAATATGCCTTCTAGCATATTGTCCTTGGTTCACTCAAGTTCAGCAAATGCATCATTGCCATAATAAAAAAAAGATAAAGGAAATTCATGTCAGTGCTGAAAGTTCCATGTAAATTAGGAGCTAGCCAAATGAAGTGGGTGTCAAGTTCAAGATCCAAAGTGGTCTCCTAAGAATGAAATCTAATTGAATGAAATTTGGGTAAGTGTGACTTTAAGTGCTTGATCCTTCCAGAACAACTAACTACACAGTGGTAGAGGGGGAAGCAGTTGAGCTAATGGCAATTAATAAAAGGACTTAGAGTTTTATTTAACAATAAATGGAATATGAGTTAGCAACACTAAGTCATCAAAATTGGTTAAGAAACCAGGTTTCAGGCTTATTAAATAGTTGTATTTTCAGGAAAATTATGGCATGGTTACCAGAGAATCTGGAAATCTCTCCACAATAAAAACCCAGTTTTCCCCAAACTCCTGAATATGATCATTTAACTTGCAGTTAGCTCTCATACCTTCCTATTATTACCTATACACACACACACACAGAGGGGGGAGGGGAGGGAGGAAAGGAGGGAGGGAGGGAGGGAGGGAGGGAGGGAGGGAGGGAGGG
>NW_021604912.1:625402-659264 GCF_004785775.1 Grammomys surdaster | reverse complement strand
AGGGAGGGAGGGAGGGAGGGAGGGAGGGAGGGAAGGAGAGTTAGTTGGTGCGTAACCCTCACGTCAGATCTCAATGTGGATGCCAAAGAGTCATCCTGAACCTGAAGACTATGTAATGAGTCCCATTATGCAAAAAATGCTATACTTAACAGTCATCAGAATAATGCTAATAGGTGGCACTGTGTACTGTCTTCTTACTTCTATAATATGATCATTATTGTATTTCACAGTTTCATCAACAAGCTTACTAACATCTCTCAGTTAAGAGATGTTCCATAAATATTTACTGGACAATGAGTGAGATTATGTGATATTCAAATGATACTTAGGGCATTGGAAGAATTTAAAAATATATAACAAGGCAGGGAACATAAAGAAATATAGCCTCCTTCCCAGGATCCCCTGGAACTCTCACTCAGGGATGAGCCCCTTCATGGTTAATCCAATACAAAGTGGTAGGCCTTGAAACCATAAAGATACATACAGCAAAACAACAGAAACAGACTCAGAAGATTGCAGTTATATATTTGTGTACACTTGCACGCATACACACACACACACACTATATATATATATGGAGGGTCTGAATTTGAGATGGAAGTGGTATGGGGGGGGCTTGGAGTCAGGATACCTAAGAGGTGCTGGAGGGAAAAAAGAGAAAGGGAAACTAATACATTTCTATTTTCATTAAAATGTATTATTTAGGGCTTCGGGATTTAATTCAGCAGTAGAGTGCTTGCCTAATTCTGTCCTCCACTCCAAAATTTAATTCATCAATCCATCAATAAGTTAATATAAAATACATTATTTAAATAATCCAAACAGTAATTTTCTATGTATTTATCATAGCATTAATAGTAGAATCATAAGAGATACATGTTTTATTGTGGTTCACATCACAGTTTTCAAATAAGTCTATCAATAATAGATTATGTCTCTATGAGAAGAAATTATGGCAGAGTGCAGTGCAGAAGTGCAAGCTGTGTGGTTAAATGGCATGAATGCTTTGAAGGGATTCAAGCACGGAGTGTGAAGTTGGATGAGATGCTAATTTCCTTCCGAGTCCATGGTTATATGAGGATGTTACAGAACTATACTCATCTATAATTCACACTGTCTTTCTCTTTGGGATGATAGGGATCCAATTTTTGTCAGAGAGAAATGTCATTTGTGTAAGTATCAGTACAATGAAGGAGTCAATTCTCTTTTGACTTGATTTCATTTCATCTATTCTAGGAAACTAGATAATCTTTTATAAATAGCACAAAATCTAAACTTTTCCGTTTTTCTCTATGATGAAACTCTGAGTTGAGCCACATGTTTTGGACTATTTTGCTGGATGTATTTTCTATTTGATGCTATCTAATACCTTAAGATGACTTGTCGGAGGTGAGTAAGCTATTTCCCTAATATCCATTAGATTATATGCATTATTACTCAGTCTCTCAGTGGCCAGTTCCTCTAAATGAGAGCACCCAATAACTCAGTGTCAAGATAGCCAGATTAATAGCTAGATATTAGATTATTTTTTAAAAAATTTTTTCCTTCTACATGAGATCAGATGGATTTCCAGGGCTTTGATTACTATAGAAGAGTCTTGCTGTCTGAGTTTCCAGAGTTTCCACCACAAATGATGGGCATTGATGTATGCAGAATCGCTTTTTGGAGAGATGCCCAGCCTCATCAGGACTCACAAACATTGTAATTTTTTTTGTCTTGACTTTGGACAAATAGAGCCCAAGCTTTGGGAATTTTCCCTTAACACTGCACTTAAGGGAAGATATTGATCTCACTTCTGCTGATAGTGAATCACCTGATATCACATTAACATAGCCCATCTCTTTCCTTTATATCATGTCAAAATCACAATGAACCCCTGGGGAACTTGTCAATGTCTACAAGCTCTACTCAGCTTACACATTTGCCTCGAGTGGCTCTTCTTTGTTTATCACACACATGAGTTGTCAGGGAGGGCATCTTCTGAAGGAAGGGACTGTTCTAGTCATGGTAGTTTGCATCGCTAAGGAAACTATATAACAGAAAATAGACCAGGAGCCTCTATAACTTGCATAAGAAAAAGAAATGAGAAAACCGGCCAGAGTGAACTAAGACAAAATATAGCCAATTAATATATTGGGTAAAGAGTACTTCTGTTTGATTTCTTTTCCGCTTTCAGCATCCTTACTGTAGCTAAACTCTCCATGACAGCTTGTAGGTAACTTAATTTGTATATTTTTATCTTAGCTACTTTCATAATCATAGAGCACCATTAAATATTAACTCATAGTAAAATGACTTTTAACTTACAATGAAGCTACAAAGACATTATCATCGTCATCTATACTGTACAGAATTGAATACTGAAGCATGGGTGCTGTGCTCAGTCCCTTGGAGTACACATCAAAACTAAGTAATTCACTGTGCCAAGAGCCAATGCGATCTTCCTTGGCCAGGGCAATACCCGTCTTTTGTTGCCATTCTACTTTCAGGAACCTTGGTAAGACATGTCATCTCCAGATGTCCTCAATGACCTTCCAAAGGCTCTGTCATAGTGGTTCCATCACAATGCAATCCTATACTAGCTTTCTTCAATTACTCATAAGTGTTATGAGTAATTCCCCAAGTCACAAGAAATAAATCTTCTATATACAGCCATCACTAGTCCATTTTCCAAATTATCCAATTCAAGGAAAACTTCTCATCCCAAGCTACAGAGGTAGTAAGTGGAACACGCAAGTTCTCTTCCTCCAAACTGAATTCTCTTAGCCACTGTGCCTCAAGCATCTTCAAATAAAGGTCCATACTGTGTCTGGACCTCAGTTAAATTCATGGAGAAATGCTACCCAAGTGGAAGCATCTCTAATGCTCTTCAGTGTAGGCCTACAATTATGAGCCTGATTAAATTACTTTAGGAAATGGCACATTCTTACCAATTTCTGGAGAGCCCTCATTATAATATTTCAATGACAATGACAAATTCTATCATTTTAAATAAAAATCAACTTTAAAATGTAAAATGTAAAAATCAACTCAGACTTTTCTAAACTTAAAACTGCAATATTTAAAGTGAAATGCCTAATCACACCAGTCTGTCCCTTAGTCTGGAAATGCTGGGCTTGAGACACTGTCAAACTTGGAAACCTTTCCATTTACAGCTCCTGCTAACATCTGAGCTAACAGGTTTTTAACATTTCATCTATTTCAGTACAGAAATCTTTGTATTCCTTTTTAATGAACACTTTGTTTTATGTGCCCAAATATCCCAATCTTATGCATAAGAGTAGGCATAACTATCTTTACAGGATATAAATTAGTCAACTTTATATGGGAGAATAGATGGATGTATTGTCATTCACCAGGTAAGTTTATAGTCCTGGATTCTAAATTCATCTCTGACATTGAGATTTAAAACTCTAGTGCCATTCTCAGCATACATTTTTTTCTTCTATGAATAAAGAATGGGCTGGACTTGCTGATATATTGAAATGTCTTTCAGCATTAACACTACTGAAGTCTGTAGCCTCTGGTTCTATAATGACATAGCATGGTAAGTGGGCAGGTTTAAGTAATCCAGACACAGAAAGAAAGAAAAAAAGAAGAGAGAGAGAGAGAGAGAGAGAGAGAGAGAGAGAGAGAGAGAGAGAGAGAGAGAAGAAGGTGAGTTGGAGAGAGGAAGGGGGGAGAGGTGAAGAGAGGGAAAGAGGAGAAGAGATATGGAAGAGAGAAGGGAGATGAGAAAGAGAAAAATGGAGAGAGAAAGGAAAAAAGAGAATGAGAAAAAAGGGGATAATGAAAGAAGAGGGGGAAAAGAAGAAAGGAAGAGAGGGAGGGAGGGAAGGAGGGAGGGAGGGAGAGAGGGACAGAGGAAGAGATGGAGGGAGGCAGAAAGAGATAAAAATTCAATTTAAGATTTTACTGAGCTGAATCCAACACCAAATATGCTGTCTTTTCTCCTCTGGATGGTTTTGGTTTCTTTCTCAAAGATAAGGTGACCATAGGTGTGTGGGTATATTTCTGGGTCTTCAATTCTATTCTATTGATCTACTTATTTGTCTCTGTACCAGTAGAGTACACATGGAAGGACTCATGTCTCCAGCTGCATATGTAGCAGACTATTGCCTTATCTGGCCTCAGTGGAAGAAGAGGCTCAATGCCTCAGCATAGGGGCATGCTAGGGAGGTGAGGCAAAGGTGAGTGGGTGAGTAGGGGAGCACCCTCATAGAGGCAGGGAGAGGAGGGCTGGGATAGGATATTGCAGAGGGGAAATCAAGAAGGGGAACAATATCTGAAATATAAATAAAAAAGACTTTACTCAGTTATTATCTGATGGTGTAGTTGTAATAAAGATGGTAATGATGTCGGTGGCTAGAGAGAAGTTATTACATAGTATCTCTCTATACTCCATATTTTCCCAGATTTTAAATATGGAGATTATTCTCTAGAGTAATGCAGGAGAACAAGGGAATGTAATGATTTAACAAATGCATTTGACATGACATTATTAAAGAATGATGCTAAAAGTCACAGAAAAAATTTCTGATGGTTTATCTATCATGCACACTACAAAATAACTTTGCAAAGGCTTAAGGAACTAAAGAGGAGTGATATTAGACTATAATTTAAATATTAGAACCAAATTAGACCTTATATGACTTACAATCACAGGGAAAGAAAAATGGCTGAAATACTGCAAACACTTAGGAAGATGACTACCAGATACAGGATTATAGTCATAATTGATGAAGAAAAATAACTGTTCTTCATTTTCACTGCCAATCATATAAGAACAAATGGACTTAAATTGCATTGAGGTAAAATTAGATTGCCCACTTGCATTTTAACTGTGATTGTTTGGCATTAGCCTATTTCACTAAGTAACAACATCACCTGTGCTTAGGAAATACACAGTTGGTGGGGGTAAAGTCACATGAGTACACCTTGATTGAAAAAAGTTTATCTGCAGACAGAAGAATGGATAGCAAGCCGTTCCTGGCAGTTTGCAAGCTCTGTTGATGATCCAGAGGAACATGCTAAATGCTGCTGTTGCAAACACAGAACTATTGACAGAGAGATTTCTCCAGGGATTTTTTTGGGCCAATTTCCTCTTTAAAGACCCAAGGCATAAGTCAACTAAGGGTGAGTGTCTTCAAAGCACAGTAATAACCACTCTAATTAGACACCGTCTCCTAAGCGGGATATCAACACAGCAGCAGTGACGGGTGCTAGTAAATTAAATTTTTTTAATCCTGCTGCAATCACTCCCCTGGCATGCCCACCCTCCTGAAGCTCCCCTCTCGGTTATTTTTTATTTATTGTAATTACTTCCTTGTTATTATATATGTTACTGTGCAGAGTAACAAAAAAAATAATAGCCAAAAAGAGTTATGTATCTTATTTATCTCCTTGGCTGTTATTGGGCCAGGGGGAAGGGTAGAGAGCGGGGAAAGCTGTAAATAGAGAAGCACGTGTTTGTTGGGGAGTGAAGATGTATGGGATCACATTTGCAAAAAGAGAACAGGGCAATGAAGGAATAAGCCTAATAATTCAGAAGGTCTGGGTAGCTCAGAGAAATAAATAACCAGGCAAAGGCAACCTGGAAGGTAGGGTGAGGAGGATGGATCTTCAGGACTAAAGTTTAAGTGCTGTCTCTGACTTTCCCCTGGCTTTCGGGGCACTGGGCAGAAGGACTAGGAACTATATAGTAATGAGGATCTAAAGTGATTTTCCATAACCATCCCTAAAAAGAGAAGTTCCCTGTGGCTCCTAATGACAAGAACTTTTCTGGAAACCTGAGCCTCTTCTTATCCTGAGTTTGGGGTTTATAGCCTTCAGACTGGAGAAAAGAGAATCCACGGACCCAAGACCTGAATCATTAAATACCCTGAAAACTCTTACAGATGTCTTCATGGAGGTAGCTGATGATAGGCTGACTTCTTAGGGCAAGAAGTCAGGTTTTAAGTCTATTCTGATGAGCCAGCTAAGTCACTTATTGACCAAGCATGAAGAAGAGAAAAAGGTTATTAGTTTCAAATCATAAAATTCAAGCTGTAGATACTACTATATTTTCACTCAAACTTAATCAGCTCTATAGCCACATCCTGATATACCATAGATATATACTATATAGAATATCTGGATATATAAAAAGGAGCCTTTCATGCCTTCAATCTTATCTCTTCTATGATTTCTGTCACACTGCTATGACCTATCTGAGTCTATTTGAGAAACTGAGGAAAGAAAAACAAGATAAGGATGATTAAGCCAGGTTGGCCCAGCCACAGAGAAGAGCTTTGATGCTCACCTCTGAAATCCAGGCATCATAGCAGTGAATGGAACCTCTCTTACTTTGCACAGCATAGTTTCAAAGCCCTGTGATATTTGAGCATGACACTAAGCAGGTAAGGCACAGTGGGTAGGGCTTGTGACCTTGCAATATGTTGAAGGAATAAGAGTAGAGAGGTTAAGTAACTGGTCCAAAGCCACCCCGCTGAAAGGAAGTCAAGTTTGACCTCAGGCAGGATCTTTTGATTATCTCATCAGGATTATACACTGTATTACCCCTGCAACCACCACAGAGAGATAAAACAGGAACGTGGACAAAGGATGATAAAAAAAAAAAATGTTCCCCTTGAGAAAGGCAATGGGCAATGTTATCTTATGGAGCTCTCATTAAAAAAAAAAAAAAAAAGGTTTTCCTCCTCCCCTCATAAAGTAGATACCCTCCCAATGAGATTTGAGATTAAATAACATTTTTTTCAAAAGCATCCTCTGTTTTGGCAGGGTTGTGAGGTCTGTGCTTCCCACTTCCAGTCACAGAATTGTTTGTATGTTAGGAGCCCTTATAATTCACTAGATACATGGTAAATGAAATGCAAGTTGAAAACACTGCATCTATATAGTACCTAAGAATTTTTCATAAAAATTTCTAAGTATATGTTGAAATTAAGCATGCCTTGATGACACATGTCTGAAGGGCATATTGAGAAAGAAGAATGATGTCCTGAGCCTCCTTCCACCCTGCTATCCCTGCTCCCATTTCTTTCCCCTCTAAAAGAGCTGGAGGGGGAGGCAACAAGGTAGTGACACTGGAATGCAGTCAAACATGAGAACTTGTTCAGCCAATGAAGGATCAAAACACTTAACAAAACAAACACATTTTCCCAAGAGCCTCAGTCCCCACTTGATCAATGATTCTGCAACACTGGCTCATTTTTAATTTAATACTTCTGGGAAGTGGGATGGGGGAACCCATCAACTACAGGCACAGTTGGCAAGAGCTGGGTATTAGCAGTTGGCAGCATTTATTATCGCTGTTTATGATGGCATAAATTAGGTTTATGCTGATATAATTAATAACCCTAAATTTGGGAATAATAAATAGCAATATTTATTCAAATCTGAAATGTCTGTGTAAAGCAAATGGAGTCCTAAAGCACCTGATCCAGTCTCCACGTGCAGGCAATGGAGGAAGCCCTTGAGAATGCTCTCCCAGAACTCCTAGCCCAAAGTGATCTAGCACTGCACGTTACGCTAATGACTTAACAACAGGACCTTGAGAGTTCCCAGAGCAAATTATTCCTGATATCCATGAACAAGTTCATTAGCAAGATTGAATATGTCGATTTTCCTCTGAACCAAGACTCCATTGTTCTGAACCCACATTGTGCCTGCAGTTTATGAACAGAGGAGGATTGGCAGTCACAGCAAATACCACATTCTTCATGGGCTTCCCTGTCTCCTTCCACCAGTCAGGAGAGGTGACAAGAAAGCTCTGCAATTTCCCACTAGGCCAGGAGTTGAGAATTACTGACAGGCATTCGCAAAGAAAGAATTTAAGTCAGAAAAAAAAACAGTCTCTTTGATATCTTTCATTTTTTAAATTTAAATTTGTGCCTTTCGTTTTATAAAGTTGTAGTGGGGAAACAATGAGATCAAACTATTCCTTTACTTGTCCCATTTGTCTAACAAAATGTATTAGAATACAGGATGGACCAAAAGTGGCTTCTATCCCTTCCACTGAGGCTGGGAGGTAGATGGAGAAAATTATGCTTCTTCTGAGTAGATCAAAGTAACAAATTTTCCAAAATGTTGAACATAAGCAAGACAAAGCAAAGAGTAGATAAGATATTCTTCAGTCCCCTCCACTCACAGCCCCCAAACACAGAGGTACACAAACAAGGTAGAACCAGAATCTAGAATAACATTTCATTCAATTACTCAAGATCAGTTCCATGTCATAAAACCTGAAATGTTTCTTAAAAATTAATAATAAATTAATAATAAAATAAAAAATCATTCACTGTTATTTCTGAGGTGCCACAGATAATACAAAAGAATAGAATCAATCAAAATAAAAGCTATGTGAGCAGCCAGACATAGTGGCACATATCATTAATCCCAGCATTCAGGAGGCAGATACAGGTGGATCTCTGTGAATTTTAGGCTAGCATGCTCTATATAGTGAGTTCTAGAACAGCAAGAGCTACATAGCAAGACCCTGTTTTGAAACAAACAAAAACCTATGTGATCACAGGGCTATGTCTTTCGTTGAGTGGTAGAGTGTCTACCTGGTTCATGCAGAGCCTTGGTTTGATTCCCAGCACTAAAACAAGATAGAAAGGAAGAAAGAGATAGGGAATGGCAAAGAGGCATGGAAGGAGAGAGAGAGGAGGAAGAGGAGGGAATGAGGAAGATGATTGATCTTGAAGTCCCCTTTTCAGCTCTCAGGAAGACTGAAGAAGTACTGTGTAGAAGGAACAAATGATTGGTGCAGGTTAAACTTGTACAGCTAAGGGGGTGACACAAGGAACCAAAGTTCTCCTGATGAATGTCAAAGTAGGAGGTTTCCATTGCCATGGGCTGACTCTGAAGGAAGAGCTTTGGAGCTGAGCCTTCAAATGAAAGTACTGGTATTATATCATCGACACCACAAGCCACATTTCTACAGAAAACAGGGACCAAAGTGCTTGTCTTTCCAAAATGTAAAGAACACATAGACTGTTCTCTTACAAGTTGTGCAGCTTGTGTTCTTCTAAGTCTCCAGAAAGGTATCTTTTGGGCGGTGGGTGGAAAGAAAAGGAGGAAAGAAAGAGAAATAGAGAAACAGAAAATTTGTTTAGAAGCAATGAGATAGACACTGGAACAAAAATAACCAAACAAACAAAAAACAGAGGCAGTAACACACAGACACATGCTGGCAGGTTTGATTATCCCATGCTCCTTCTTGTCCTTCCCCATCTCCATGAATAGAAACCTGGTACTCTGCCCTTGCTCTGTTGGGGAATACTACAGAACTCAACATCTGCAGACATACAGGCAACATGTGATTCAGAAGTCAAGCATAGACCAGGAAACCTATAGAAAAAGGACTCCCTTCCTTCCATGCTCTGAAGGTCTTAAAAGCATAAATCCCCCGAGCTTAGAGGAAGCCACACATGCCAAGCTTATTAAGCTTTGACTTACTTGCAATCACCCAGACATAAAACCAGGCTCCCTGAATGTCCTTGGTAATTCTTTGCAGAACATAAATGAGTAAGACCAGAAGGAGGAAATAAAACACTAAGTAATTATCATTGCCACAGAGTCAACTGAACATGAATCCCCAAAGTCTAAGAAATTTCCTCTTTTAATTTTTAAGCACTACTGTCCCATATACCAAAATAACACCCTCATACTAATATTTGACTGCATTTATATCCAAATGAATATATATTCATTTATAATCAAAATCTTTCATATCCCTTTCTTTGCTACAACTTCACATGTGAGTCACATTTTATGAAATAATAAAATGATCAGGTGCAGTCAAGGGGAGAGTCAACAAACACATATTAGACACTTTTTATTTCTCATTTCTTTTTTATCTTAAAATTATGAGTAAAAGGGAGAGATTCCCAGTTTTCTGGGAAATTAACTAATTAGAAGTCACAACTATAAAAGGTTAAAGTCATATGTAATCTAACATACCAATGCAAATACTAGTGTTTATAATGTTTACATTCACAAGGGTATGAACACCCAGCAACACCACCCATTTTTAGTGTGGACATAAATCTCTGAATTTCATAATAGAAAAAACTCAGCCAAATCGGTATTAAATACACAATTTACATAATGTTTCTGTTCTATTCCATTGATCTTCCTGCCTGACTCTGTACCAATACCATGCAGTTTTTATCACTATTGCTCTGTAGTACAGCTTGAGGTCAGGGATGGCCATTCCTCCAGAAGTTCTTTTATTGTTTAGAATAGTTTTCGCTATCCTGGGTTTTTTATTATTCCAAATGAATTTGAGAATTTCTCTTTCTAACTCTGAAGAATTGGGTTGGGATTTTAATGGGGATTGCATTGAATCTGTAGATTGCTTTCGGCAAGATGACCATTTTTACTATAATAATCCTGCCAATCCATGAGCATGGGAGATCTTTCCATCTTCTGAGATCTTCTTCAATTTCTTTCTTCATGGACTTGAAGTTCTTGTCATACAGATCTTTCACTTGCTTGGTTAGATTCACACCAAGGTATTTTATATTATTTGTGACTATTGTGAAGGGTGTCATTTCCCTAATTTCTTTCTCAGCCTGTTTATCTTTCGAGTAGAAGAAGGCTACTGATTTGTTTAAGTTGATTTTATAACCAGCTACTTTGCTGAAGTTATTTATCAGGTTTAGGAGTTCTCTGGTGGAAGTTTTGGGGTCACTTAAGTATACTATCATATCATCTGCAAATAGTGATAATTTGACTTCTTCCTTTCCTATTTGTATCCCTTTGAATTTTTTTGTTGTCTAGCTAGGACTTTCAGGACTATATTGAATAGGTAGGGACACTGTGGGAAGCCTTGTCTAGTCCCTGATTTTAGTGGGATTGCTTCAAGTTTCTCTCCATTTGGTTTGATGTTGGCTACTGGTTTGTTGTATATTGCTTTTTACTATGTTTAGGTATGGGCCTTGAATTCCTGACCTTTCCAAGATTTTTTACCGTGAAGGGATGTTAAATTTTGTCAAATGCTTTCTCAGAATCTAGTAATATGGCCCTTTGGTATTTTTCTTTGATTTTGTTTATATAGTGGATTATATTGATGGATTTCCAAATATTGAACCATCCCTGCATTCCTGCCTGAGATAAAGCCTACTTGATCATGATGGATGATTGTTTTGATGTGTTCTTGGATTCGGTTTGTGAGAATTTTATTGAGTATTTTTGCATCAATATTCATAAGGGAGATTGGTCTGAAGTTCTCTTTCTTTGTTGGGTCTTTGTGAGGTTTAGGTATAAGTGTAATTGTAGCTTCATAGAATGAATTGGGTAGTATTCCTCCTGTTTCTATTTTGTGGAATAGTTTGAAGAGATTGGTATTAGGTCTTCCTTGAAGGTCTGATAGAATTCTGCACAAAAAACATCTTGTCCTGGGCTTTTATTTTTTTGGTGGGGAGACTTTTAATGACGGCTGCTATTTCTTTGGGGGTTATGGGACTATTTAGATGGTTTATTTGTTCCTGATTTAACTTTGGTAACTGGTATCTACCTAGAAAATTGTCATTTCATCCAAATTTTCCAGTTTTGTTGAGTATAGGCTTTTGTAGTAGGATCTGATGATTTTTTGAATTTCCTCAGTTTCTGTTTTTATGTCTTCCTTTTCAGTACTAATTTTGTTAATTTGGATACTGTCTCTGTGCCCTCTCTTAGTCTGGCTAAGGGTTTATCTATCTTGTTGATTTTCTCAAAGAACCAGCTCCTGGTTTTGTTGATACTTTGTATAGTTCTTTTTGTTTCTACTTGGCTGATTTCAGCCATAAATTTGATTATTTCCTGCCTTCTACTCCTCTTGGGTATGTTTACTTCTTTTTGTTCTAGAGCTTTCAGGTGTGCTGTCAAGTTGCTATTGAATGCCCACTCCAGTTTCTTTATATAGACACTTAGAGCTATGAGTTTTCCCTGTAGCTCTGCTTTCATTGTGTCCCATAAATTTTTGTATGGCGAGCCTTCATTTTCATTAAATTCTAAAAAGTCTTTAATTTCTTTATTTCTTCCTTGACCAAGTCATCATGTTGTTCAGTTTCCAGGTATATGTGGGCTTTCCATTGTTTTGTTATTATTGAAGACCAGCCTTAGTCCCTGGTGATCTGATGGGATGCAAGGGATTATTTCAATCTTTTTGTATCTGTTGAAGCC
Organism: Grammomys surdaster; assembly: GCF_004785775.1. NCBI lineage: Eukaryota > Metazoa > Chordata > Mammalia > Rodentia > Muridae > Grammomys > Grammomys surdaster. The sequence continues at coordinate 647,093 of NW_021604912.1, read as the reverse complement.
AATTATATGGTTTATGTTGTAGAAGGTACCATGAGGTGCTGAGAAAAAGGTATATTCTTTTGTTTTAGGATGAAATGTTCTATAGATATCTGTTAAATCCATTTGGTTCATAACTTCCATTAATTCCACTATGTCTCTGTTTAGATTTTGTTTCCATGATCTGTCCATTTATGAGAGTGGGGTGTTGAAATCCCCTACTATTATTGTGTGAGGTGCAATGTGTGCTTTGAGTTTTAGTAAAGTTTCTTTTATGAATGTGGGTGCCCTTGCATTTGGAGCATAGATGTTCAGAATTGAGAGTTCATCTTGGTAGATTTTTCCTTTGACAAATATGAAGTGTCCTTCCTTATCTGTTTTGATAACTTTTGGTTGAAAGTCGATTTTATTCTAAATTAGAATGGCTACTCCAGCTTGTTTCTTGGGACTATTTGCTTGGAAATTTGTTTTCCATCCTTTTACTCTAAGGTGGTGTCTGTCTTTTTCGCTAAGGTGTGTTTCCTGTATGTAACAAAATTCTGGGTCCTGTTTACATATCTAGTCTGTTAGTCTACATCTTTTTATTGGGGAATTGAGTCCATTGATTTTAAGAGATATTAAGATAAAGTGATTGTTTCTTCCTGTTATTTAATTATTAGAGGTGGAATTATGTTTGAGTAGCTATTTTCTTTTGAGTTTGTTATAAGATTACTTTCTTGTTTTTTCTAGGTTGTAGTTTCCCTTCTTGTGTTGGAGTTTTTCATCTATTATCCTTTGTAGGGCTGGATTTGTGGGAAGATATTGTGAAAATTTGGCTTTGTCATGGAATATCTTGGTTTCTCCATCTATAGTGATTGAGAGTTTTGCTGGGTATAGTAGTCTGGGCTGGCATTTGAGTTCTCTTAGGGTCTGTATGATATCACTCCAGGATCTTCTGCCTTTTATAGACTCTGGTGAGAAGTCTGGTGTAATTCTTATAGTTCTACCTTTATATGTTACTTGACCTTTTATCCTTACTGCTTTTAGTATTTTTTTGTTTTGTGAATTTGATGTTTTGATTATTATGTGATGTGCGGAATTTCTTTTCTGTTTAGCCTATTTGGAGTTCTGTAGGCTTCTTGTATGTTCATGGACATCTCTTTCTTTAGGTTAGGAAAGTTTTCCTCTATAATTTTGCTGAAGATATTTACTGGTCCTTTAAGTTGGGAATCTTCATTCTCATCTATACCTATTATCCTTAGGTTTGGTCTTCTCATTGTGTCCTGGATTTCCTGGATGTTTTGGGCTAGGAGCTTTTTGCATTTTGCATTTTCTTTGACAGTTGTGTCAATGTTTTCCATGGTATCTTCTGCACATGAGATTCTCTCTTCTATCTCTTGTATTCTGCTCGTGATGCTTGCATCTATGACTCCTGATTTCTTTCCTAGGTTTTTCTATCTCCAGGGAAGTCTCCCTTTGAGATTTCTTTATTGTTTCTACTTCCATTTTTAGATCCTGGGTGGTTTTGTTTAATTCCTTCACCTGTTTGGTTGTGTTTTCTTGCAATTCTTTAAGGGATTTTTTGTGTTTTCTCTTTAAGGGCTTCTACCTGTTTACTTGTGTTCTGTATTTCTTTAAGGGAGTTGTTTATATTCTTCTTAAAGTCCTCTATCATTCTCATGAGAAGTGATTTTAAATCTGAATCCTGCTTTTCCGGTGTGATGGAGTGTCCAGGACTTGCAATGATGGGAGAACTGGGTTCTGATGATTCCAGGTAGCTTTGGTTTCTATCGCTTATATTCTTGCGCTTGCCTTTCGCCATCTGGTTAACTCTAGTGCTACTTCCACTCACTGACTCTGATTGGAGACTCTCTTTCCAGTTATCTTGCTTGTGTCAGACCTCCTCAGAGTCCAGATGTCTCTGTGATCCTGAGATCCTGGGTGGAAGAACTCCTGGGACTCAGGCTTCCTCTGCGATCCTCAAATCCTGCTGCTCTGAGTGCAGTGATTCCACCACTGCTCAGCTGCTCTAGGAAGGTTCAGGATAAGGTGTCTTCATGGGAGCCGACCAGCCAGGTGTCTCTTTATGTGATTTTTATAGTTTGATTTGTTTCCTCTCGTACATTATGCTGTTACTTTTTAAACACCTTGTTGTGTTTGCTTGCACTAGGTCCTGTGCTTATTATTGTTGCTTGTGTCTGGTCCACAAGGCGTTTGAAAGAAGATAATCATGTTTATGGAGTTGGACATACTCCTAGGATCAATATGCTCAGTCTCCTGTGAATAAAACACGAGGCTCTGTGTTGGCTTTCTAAGAATTATGCTGATGATACCATCAACACTTGAAATTCAACAAATGAAAATCAGGCATGCCCTCTTCCCTGCTTCACTCTCTCCCCCATTTATGTAGTATCTGTACCTATTTAGCAGCTTGAAAGCCATCTGCCTTCTCCTCCATTCTTTAGTATATCTCCCACCACTCCTTCTGATTTAACCTAGCTTGCTAAAGCTCATTTTCTCCTATCCCATATTGAAAAGAATTATGACTCTCAGAACCACTGCGTTGCTCCTGTCTCACTGAGAACTCAGCCTAATTCAATACATAGCCCAGCCAGGAGATGGAAAATTGTTTCTTTTGGAATTAATCATAACAGACATATCGTTGTATTTGTTTCCCTGTTCAGACTTGCGTTGCTAAGGGATTCTTGACTTGGCAAGACTCACTATATTTTTCTTGCTAGAAATTCTGGCTGTGTCTCTCTGACCACTATCATCAAAATCTCCCAGTCATCCTCAGAGGTTTGTCATCAATGTCACAAAAGGAAACTGCTCTATTATGACACATGTTTGTAAGCTCCATAGAGGTCCATGAAAAGTTTTAAATTAAAAGTTTGTTATGAGGTTGGGAAAATACCTTGATTGGTAAAGCCCTTGCTTTCCAAGAATTAAAATATAAATGTGGTCCGGAGAACCAATATTAGAAACAAAAAAAAGCTGAGTAATACAGCTAGCACTTGAAATTCCAGAGCTGGAGAAGTAATGACAGGTAGATCCCTCAGGTTCCCTGATCAGTCAAGTCAGCCTATCTCGTATATCCCAGGCCAGTGAAACACAGGTGGATAGTATATTAATCAAGGTTCGCTAAAGAAAAAAATACTGATTATGAGTGTGTGTGTGTGTTAAATATATATAATGGATATGAAATGTATAATTAAATTGTATATTTATATATTACATATATGAATATACATATATATACATATATACATATATATGGGTTATTTATTAAAATGACTGACAAGCTGTGGTCTAAGTAGTCCAAGAATGGCTTAATCCTAACCAAAAAGCCAGAAATCTACTATTTGTTCAGTCAACAAGACAAAATGCCTCACCAGTCCCAGTCTGATGTTAGAATCCCAGGGAATTCATGGAGAGCAGCTGGTCTTCTGTCTATATTGGAATCCCAAAGGAGTAAATTCTAATATAAGTGAAGGAACATGTCAGCAACAAGATAGATAAATTTGTCAGTTATAGTGAGAGTAAGCAGGCAAAAACCAAAATGTTTCCTTCTTCCTTGTTCTTTTATGTAGGCTACCACCAGAAAACATGACCTTGGTTGGGAGTGAGGGGGGGTCTTCTAACCTCAAATGACCCAATCAAGAAAATCCTTCACAAGTGTGCCCAGATGCTTGGGGGTTAGTTGATCCTAACTGTAGTTAAATTGACAACCAAGATTATCCACCATAGACATCATCTGAGGAACAATGCCTACAACTACACTTTGTTCTCCACATGTGTACATACACAGGCATGTGCACAAATACCTGAACACATGCATACAAGCAAATGCATAAATACACAAAGTGTTGTCTAGCTCTAATTGACATGGTGATGTTTGGAGCCACTAATAGGATGGAAATATTATCTCCTTTCAGTCAAACATACACAGATCACTTCTGGCACTTAAGATGTCTGTTAGTAGCATTATGTCCAGAGAAAATCAGTGACATTCTGGATATCAGGAATGATAACCATACAAAGTTTAGGTGAACTGCATCAAGCTTGGGGAATATTGCTCATGGGAAAATCAAAATGTGTACAGGGATAATTTGATATATACATGGAAGGCTGACTACAATAGTTCAAGCTCAGAGAGCAAAGACTAAAATACAATAGAGTAAACCCACCTAATTACACATAGTGGTGTAGGCACAAGGAGACAATGGAATATCAACTACAGAAGTATCTCAAGTGAAACTTAGATGAAGCACATTTTAAGTCCATTCATAAATGTGTTCAGGACCTAGAGTTCTAAGCTTTATATTGTGAAATTCCATGTTCTCATGGCAGCATTGAGTCCTTTTCATAATGATATTCTATGGCCCGCTGATTATTCTATCTGTGGAAAGTGCTAGGATTTCCAATTCCTTTTCAGACATACTTGTTTGTTCAGTCCAAGCGATCTACAAAGTGCCTCGGGCTCTATGATGAAAGATGTTGTATAAATAAAAGAGCAATCAGAGTCATAATAAATAATAGTAATGATGATAAATGCCATTGTCACTCGGAAGAAGCTGCCCTGCCATTTGGGAAACAAAGTAACCAGCTGTGAGCTGGATATAATGTGTACACCAGCCAACAGGCTCCTCAGTAACTGAAACCTCATTAACTTTGACCAAAGACTTGGACCAAGCCCTAATTTGGAGGTATGAGTATGTGAAATAGAAGGAGTTTTAACACTTTATCCCTGAGCTTGAACATGAAATCCCTAAGCTTTGGGTATGTGAGATTTTTTTTTTCAAGAAATGTCAATCAGAATTACATTATCATCTTCCACCAAAGGGGAAAACTGAGTATATCAGGAGATACCAAGAGATCCTGTTCAGTTAACATGCCTAGTCTGATACTCTTTCCAATTACTTTCAGACCCCTGATAGTTCCATGGAAAGAGAGAAGCGAGACAAGTTGGATAATAAAATAACCAAATGGAGTCATGTCCCTCACAATGCCTTCCTTAGCTTTTTTCCATCCATGTAGACTGAGAAAGACTGCTAGTAAAATTCTTGGCTGCTCAAGCAGGGAACAGCCAGAAATTGACTGTGGACTTAGAGGAGCACATGGCAGGAACCAAGTGAACTCTGGGTAGCCTTAAAAGATACCACTGTAGGGTCTGAACCAGTCTAAGATCCTAGAGGTCTCATTGCTGCCAGAGAAGACTGATGCTCTTCAGTGAAGGACCTGGACTCCTGATCCTCTGTGCAGTGAGCATTTAACAGTCCTTACCAAATAAGCTCTACCAAGAAAATAAGAACTCAATAAATGAATAAATCAATTAGTAATCAAGAAAAGAAAATAATCAAATAAACAAATAAATTACACCTATGAACTACTAAGCTCATCTAGTTGTGTTAATCTAATATATTAAATACAGATTGGTACACCTTTTCTTTCAAATTTTTTCTTCTTCATTTACACTTCTTTCATTCATTCTTTCCTTTTTTGTATCTAACTATTACTTTTAATGTCTATAGCTTTAATTGATTTGCATTGACATGCTTTGACTTATAACATGCCTTGGATTTGTCTTAGTATTTATATTATATAATTTTATTTTATATTGCACACTATATGACCTTATATTATATTATATTATATTATATTTATATATAAAATCTGTGTTCTATATGATATATAATACAATATCTATATATATTATGTGTAGCCATTATAGTCTTTAACATTTTAAATTTAGCCGGGCAGTGATGGCGCACGCCTTTAATCCCAGCACTTGGGAGGCAGAGGCAGGTGGATTTCTGAGTTCAAGGCCAGCTTGGTCTACAGAGTGAGTTCCAGGACAGCCAGGGCTACACAGAGAAACCCTGTCTTGAAAAAACAAACAAAAAAATTTTTTAATTTAATCTATATCTATCAAAAAAGAAATCTATTGGAGTTTTTTAATATTTCATTTCTTTTCTTGAAAAGATTAATCTTTGTCTCTTTTTATTTAAGCCACTTGATCATTTATAACTTTTTGTGTGTCTCTTTACGACTCTTTTTATTTGTCGTTTTCGAACACTTTACTGTTACCTTATTTTCTGTATTCTCTAAATTTAATTTTTGCTTCTATGCTAATGATATTTAAAAGTATGATTTTCATTTTAATCTTTGAAATAATTTCTTTCCTCACAGTATTTTCTGTTCATCTTTCATTTTGTTTATCTATCGGACAACATCTCCGATTCTTATAGGACAAAGAGTCCTCCTTATGAAAACGGCTAAATGGGTATCTATAAATGTTAATCCTCTCACTCCCTGGTTATGTGACCTTGGGTCCCTCATCTGGGCCTGAGCTCAGACTCTGAGCCCTACTCACAGACCTCAGAGTTTTATTCCCTGATACATCCTAAAGATATGCAGCAGCATTTTGAAAATAAGGATACCACACTTCTCTTTCCCAGACAACATTCCAGTCCATTGGCATGAAATTCTTATTTTAGTTATATCCAGTTATTTAATTAAATAACTCATCATTCAATTATATTCAGTAATATATGACTAAATAAATATTTCTTTGCAGCTACAAGTAATACTAATGCAGAAGCATTGGTAGTCACCATGAAAACTCATGGACTGAACCCTGAAATACCACTAGTTTACCAAGAGATGGAGGAGTTTTGGGGACCCTGTATACACAGCCCCTCCTTTATGAATGAGGCACTGGAATAGGTTATCTGTGTGACTCTCTGGTACTAAATGCTTGTGTTTTCACCTATTTCAATTTAATAAAAATACCATGAGACATATACAAATGTGCATGGAAGGCACATTGTTAATCATTTCAGTTAGAAGGAGTCCAAGGGAGATCCCTATAGAGTACCAAGCCCTCTACACTTATGCCCTTATATGAGCTGGGAGTGGATTTTTACTACAGTGACACAAATGCAGTAGTGAATCCATTGGGCCAGTTAGGTGACATACTTGCCGTTGATGACACCATCTGGGTTGAGCATAGGAATGATCTTGAACACGAAGTTTTCCCTCAGGAGCTTTGCCACAGGATCACTGCTGACTAAGAACTCCAAGGTTCCCTTCATCACCCAGCTGGCATTGCTCTCACCTGGGTGAACTCGGGCTGTGATCACCTGATAAGGACGACAACCTGCAGGAAAGGGGGCACAAGAAATGAAACCGAGATATATTTTTCATTACCATCAACAAAGTCTCCCAGGGGAAGGAATTATACTTGAAGGGTATGAAGTCAGTCCTAAGAAGGTTGTTTTTGAGATATATGATCTACATTTATCCATTAGCCATCTGCCTCCAGAAGTTTCAAGACTCAAGAGACTGAGGACACCAAGGCTCTAGGCTGTTATCAAAGCAAAGTACTTTGTGGTATGATAAAAAGCCACAAAGCAGATTTTAAACCAATTAACTCTCCACAGTCCATTAGCAAGATGCTGGATATCAAAGATCTCAGACTGAATCTTATCTTCACCATTTACCAGCTCTGAGATTTTAGACAAATGACTAAATCTCTTGGTGCCCATGTCCTCATCTGTAAAATGGGGATATTTATAATAATGACCTCATGTGGTTAGAGAAACAAAAAAAGATATAAAAGATATAAATAGAAAGTGTTAAATATAATTCATGCTATTCAGTCCATGTTAGCTCACTCCTTATTTGATTGAAGTCTATGGGGGTTGTGGGGAGGATGAGCCCTTTCATTCCCTAGCAGAGACAGAAAGCAAGGAGAGAGGTTATTGGTGGATGATTGAAAGACACTCAATCTGATCTTTCAAAGGAAGGGCCAACACCTGAAGACCTGTAGGCACACTCCTAAGATGACTTCCTTCACATTGTAAATGGGGAAAAGGAATATCGAGTCTATTGAGTGACCTATATGATCTGAGTGACCGTATAGATCTCATGGAGGCTGCATCAGTGATGGACAGAGAAGCTCACTGTTCTGCCTTTTATTCACAGGGGACAGCAGAAAAACCCAAGCACTGAGATATATTCTTGACCATTCCTGGGCTCATACAGAAAATGGTTGATGTGTTTATTGGTCTATCTGTTTTGGTGGTAGAGATTGCTCCTAGTACCGTACACATGCTAGGCAAGTGCTCTACTGCTGCACTGCATCCCCAGCCTAGGAAAGGTGCTGTGAGTGGCTACAAATGTCTATTCTCCATGTGCTGGGAGATAAAGAGGGAAAGAAGGCATCATATGAAGAATTCACTTTTGTCAACTATAAACCCATGGCCAAATCTGTGGATGGATTTTTTCTGACTCACTTTTTATTTTGTATCCTCTCCTGATTTTTGACTGTTCCTAATCTTGTTCTAATAACAAGAACTGTTAGCTGACCATAAATAAATTTAGTCACTAAACAGCTGAAAGATTAATAAAGAAATAATTTCCTTATATATAGTTTGAATTAGTCCAAACTAAATAAGGTCTTCCTACTTTTCAATGATAGGGACATTTTTATAAGAAAACAAACTTTACCTCTCATTACACACACATACACAAAAATATAAAATGGAGTAACTATTGATCACAGGTCTGAAGAGCAGACAACAAAATATACAAATGAGACTTTATATTACTGATTTATGTTTATATTACCAATTAAGACCAAAAAAATCCACTTTTCATCTATCATATTTCTACCACCAGTCATTGATTCACTGAGGTCTAGACAGAAGGGGCATAGATCAAGGTGCCTTTTCCGACTACAGTGAGAGCAGTTTCCTTCAATTCTTTGTAGGTCATCTTTACATTACAGGTAATTTTCAGCTCTTCATTTCCTTAAGCAAGTGTCCTGAACCTTTCCAGGAACTGCAACAGACATCAGGTTGTAAAACTCAAATAAATTAAAGACCTTGTTCTAGAAGACGCCTTAACATTTGTGTGTAATGACACATGTGCAAGCATACAATGACAAGAGACCTAATGGAGGTGTGTACAGAGCACCAAAAATAGATCTGAGAAGAGAAGTACATTTCCAGGATGTGATGATATTTGGACTGTCTTGATGTATAAGCCATGTTTTATCAGACAAGAAAGGTTAAAAGATCTTCAAGAGTAAAAAGGAAATGAGGTAGAAGATGATAAAAAGGAGAAAGAGGAGGATGTCAGTGCACTATAAAGTGAAGAGATGCTGCAGTGCTTGAAGCAAAGAGATGTAGGTAGTGAAGCATGAACTTAGAAACGATGGCCACATCCATGTATTTGTCAGAGTAGGGGCAGGAATTGGATTTTTCCTGTAGGTCAAATATAACAATAAAGTTAGCATGTCACTTGCAGGCCATGCACAGTAACAGAGTACTCTATAAAATTACCAGAAATCAATGAAAGGGAAAATGGTTTGTTTATGATATTATGCATGCCACAAACTGCTGCTTGCCTGTATGTTATCCTGTCTCTCCTTCTAACTACCAGAGACCTCCTTTGGGACAGGAGCAGGGATTTCCCCCCAAATAAAAGACACAGCTTCATCAATACACTTAAAAGTACTCATAGCTATGAAAAATAAATGTTTCTAGTGATATAAAATGGTAGCAGAAGGGTATTAGTGAAGATCTGATGAAAGGAACAATTTTACATTGCAAATAACTATTGATTTTTAAATTTGTCTCATGCTTTTCCTTCTTATCTTGCTCTTAGATATAGTGTCTTCAAGTGAGAAAGTCTTCATTAGTATTGAAGATACACGGTAATTATAATGCCAAGTAAAAAGAATGAGTATTCTTGGTAAATTCTTTAAACAACTACAGTCTACCTTCATTGCTTTCTCCAATATGTCTGGACATGTGAGGAAAAACAACTTACTATTTTTCCACGATAGTGCAATCAGATTTCCATTACATATTGCTAAATTCTACCATGTGAATATAAGCCCACATATAAAAAATATTGACTAAGGGCATATAAGACCAAGTATAAAATAATATTTTGTATGACATTCACTCAGATGTGCTTTCTGCAATGGAACAGAAAGAAGGGGTTGAAATGAAAGTTGATATTTGATATACTTTGCAGAAAAGAGCAATTACAAACTGCTACTTTAAGAAAAAAGACCTAGACTAAAGATGGGACTTAGTTGGTAGAGTCCTTGCCCAGTATGGATGAAACTCTGGATTCTACCCTAGCACCACATAAAACTGGGAGTTGAAAGTTGAAGGATTAGAAAATGAATGTCATCCCTAGCTATGTAGGAAGATCAAAGCCAGCATGGACTACTCTGAGACCCTATTTACAAGAGGAAAGAAAAGAGCAAAGAAGAGAAAAGGAGAGGGACATAAAATAAACTTATGATGGTTTAATATCAGAAGAAAGGTGTGCCAGGATCCATTTATAAAAGAATACTATTACACATACAATGCATTTGCACGATATGCTGTCTGAAATAATGGGTTGAGAATAGCTTAGACAATTATGTTTCCAGGGTTCAAAAATTGTTTCATTATTTTCATTCTTGGAAAGAATCATATTGGTGTCAGGGGGAAATGAACACTGAAAATTTCTTGGTTTGTCCAGGATGCAATCCAGGTTACCATAGGCTAGATCCTTAACATACAACAGGAGTTGAGACACAACTCCTGTTATGTCTCAACAGCCTATATGATGAAATCTTTAGTCAAAGTACAATATTTGGTGTCTGGTGACAGTCTGCTTCCTGTTTCCCAGAAGGCCATGTCTTCACATGACAGAGAGGACAAAGAATAACCTTCATATCCTTTTCATTAGGGCTAATCCTATTTCTGAGAGCAGGGCCCCTCTCAAAAGCCCTACTATGCTTTTTACAGTTATATTGCAACATGAAATTAGATAGAAAGTAAAGACTTGGTCTATACTGCATTAGATTTTCAGGTGTGGTTAATCATTCATTAACTAAAAGTTATGAACAAGTATGTTAGGTGGAAAATATACACAGTTCACTAATAGCACAATTGAAATCAGCTAGAGGTCAGCTTTCTCACTATGTCATTTATTCAACTACTTTTGTTCCTTCCAAATCAAGCTGTGTTGGCATCCAATAAAAAAGCTTTCAGAGCAATAAAGAGGCTTGATGGATATGCACCCAATCAGAAGCGTATTTTCAGTTTTGTAATTGCATACTACTCTTTGTGCCCCTTAGACTATGTTCAACATTAGAAAACAATAGCAAGTGCTGCTTGCCCCGTAAGAAGAAATAAAAAATAGCTACTCTCTTGCAGATTTCTGATACCAACAGAATACTCTCATTGTCTTGGCCAGATGGTTCCATTACTTTTAAATGCACTATAATTCAATGTGTGAGTCAATAGGCCAACCTAAAGTTCTGAAATAGAGGCTTCAGCAGTGTGCTTGTATCCTTGGGAGAGTTGGGTGGATAAGCTATTATGCTGTAAGACTTCACACGATTTAGCGGGCTGTTTTAACATCTTTAGCATGTAAACAGGGACAACCGTGAGATCTAATGAAGATGTAAGCAGCATTTCAGCCATTCCTGTTGGTTTTGCTCCTTTCCCCTGTGATTTAAAACAATTCCACAGTCTTATCAGTGACTTCAGCTTATGGGACCAGTGAGTTGTAGCAGCAAATGGCACTCCTGAGAACTCATAATAGGTAACAGCTGTAAAGAGCATGCAAAACACATCCTATGAGGTTTTCCCATATAATTGATGATTTGGGCTGTAGTGAATCATTTCTGCCGGGCAAAACACAACAGATACTTAGATTCCCTTTTTTCCCTACGAATTTCTTGAAATCAATTCAAAGGAACATTGCAACTTATGGGGTATCAATAATTTGGCCATATTTTACATGAAAAGTTAAATCCTGAGTTTGTATCAGTGATAGTGAGATTTGTAAAACAAAAGTAGGGCACAGTATGAACTTGAACAATGGCCAAGAGATATTAGCCTATTAGTTTATCAGAAGCTGAGTGGAAACTAAAGGCATGTACTACATTACACATATGTGCCCAATTATATGAACACCTGTTCATTTCCACCTTCTACCTTCTTTGTTCAACAAAATCTATTCTGCTCCTACTGCCACTCTGCAGGGTAGTACAGATTACAAGTTAAATGTAACAGATTCCTCTTTCAAGAGAAATTAATAATTGTCTAGTGAGAAAGAGAGGCAACACCGATAGTTATTGCCCAATATGACCAGAGAAATTTCACAAGCTATTCTTAAAGTGGAATTCTCATTATTACATTAGGCATAACAGTTCTAGCAACTAAGAGTGATATAAATAGCAACCACAGGACGTGAGTTTAAGGAATTAATATGTAAAAAGAATACTATTTGGCAATAGAAAGTATCATAATCTCAAAAATTAAAAGGATAATGTAATAATTAATAATGATAAAGGAAAACAAACACAAATAAGTGAAATATGTGAGACTAAAGACAAAAAAGTAATGTAAGTATATTGAAGTTGTTGATGTAAGAAGGTATCTAGGATAAGATTTAGACAACAACAACAGCAAATAACAGAAAAGACTATTTCACCAGAGCAGTACCCATCTGTTTATAGTTATAATATCTATTTAAAGATATCTATATATAGAAATGCACCTGTCAGGAAAAGTCATCTGGGTAATTTCTATGTCTTCTTTAGCTTATCCCTGAAGATTGGTTATTATATGATATTGAATCATTAGCTGTACAGAAAGAAAACATGGCAAAGCAACTACAAACTAGTTTGTACCTGTTTCTACAAATGTGTAGTGCATGCAGGAGTCTATAAAAAAACACCTTGTGAGTTACAAAGGACCATGGAAAATCATGATGCATGGGCATGCCCAGATAGACTGCCCTCTTAGAGCTGAAGCTACTAAGGTTAAAAGAGAAAATACTAATAGGAGAGCAGGCTGTGATTTCAGGATGGTATCAGTTAATATGAAATCTAGAAAATCTAGAAGGTGGCATATGAAAACAGATTGACCATGGGGCACAGGTCGAGGAAAGAGTCAAATAAGAGGAGTTGAAACTCTGGCTCAGTGGGTACAGCTCTTGACACATGAGTGTAAGAAACTGAGTTTAGGTCCCCAGGACACATTTAAAGATGGACATAGTAGTACACATCTGTAATTCCAGTGTATCTACAGTGAGATGAAGGAAGAAGACAGTAGAATCCCTGAAAGTTCATGCTGAAGCAATCTTGCAGTATGCAGAAGAGAAATGGAGAAACAGAAACTCATTCTCAAACAAGTTAGAAAGCAAAGAAGGCACCAGAAGTTGTCCTTTGTCCTACACAAATGTGCACATGTGTGTGCGCCCCTACACACACACACACACACACACACACACACACACACACACACCATATTGTTTGAATTTCAAATTTTCTCTCAAAGCAATGTATTTGAGGCCTATTCTCAGCCTATAACGCATTTAGGAGGTGAAGAAATCACCAGCAGATGAGGCTAAGAGGTTGCTGGTCATTTATGGGCATGACCTCAAAGGGGATGTTGAAAATCCACCCTTGTCTCTTTCTCTTCATATCTCATATTCCATAAGAAGAGCAGCAGCCTTATTGGTCTAGTTTCAGCTACCAAAACAATGCCCTTATAGTCTCCAAAGGAACTACTCGTGGACTGTAAGCTCTGAAATCGTGTTAAAACAAATCTCTTTATAATTTAATTACACCACACATTTTGTCACAGTGATGGAAAGTTGACTTATACACTAGGCAAAGACAGGATTTTGAATTGTAGCTTTCCTTACATACATTCTTCCAGTCTTTTTTTTTTTTGACAATAGTAAGAAGTTTTTAATAGCAATGCACCTCATAGAGCTGTACTAGAACAGAAGTGATGATTGATTTATAAGAAACAAGAGTACGTGAAGACACAAAAGCACATGTTTAAGAGAATATGCTTCATGCTGTATCATACTAGCAAAATAATGATGATGATGATGTAGTTCTTTTGTAGCATTATCCACATACCATCTACGTTGAAGCAGATGGGCTTAGTGTACTACCCTGGATTTGCTTGTACCAAGACAGCAATTCATACATTTCTAGGTACAGTGGGTTTCCTAACAACACAGTGAAAATGATAGTAGTTTTGTAACAATAAGCAAATTTTCTAAACAATAGACTTTGCAGAGATGTCCTGGAACACAAGTGTTGATTTATTAAAAAAGAAACCAGAGCACTTGAGATTATTATATCACTGCAAAAGGACACTGAAGCAGTACACAATGCCATCTTTGGAAAAGACACACATAAATGACTAAAATACTGTACAGATTGGCATTACTGAAATACTTTCCTATCAATTTCAGTTTTATAATTCAGTGAGATTTCCATATGTGTACAATGCTATAAAATGAAATGGATCTAGTGTTAACCATCATTATAATGCCCACTCTCTTCACTCACTTTGTGGAAAATCATCTCTCCACACTATTTTAATAGAATAGTCTTACTAATTCTTTGAGAATTTCATACATACATACAATGTATTTTGATCATATTCACCCCCAAGTCCTCCCAGAACCATACCCATCTCCCCTTTCCCTCACAATTTCATGTTCTCTTGTTGTTGTTGCTGTTGTTGTTGTTGTTCTGTGTTGTGTTTGTAATTCACTCAGTCGATTTGGGCTGCTCATATACTCCTAGATATGAAACTAGAATGTAATCTATCTACCAGAAACGTGCCTTAACAAAAACCAACTCTCATTTCACCAGACAAGTGTCAACTGTCAACTGTCATAGCTTCTCAGGTAGAGGAAGAAGCTCTCACCAGTACTGCCTCCCTCCGTGGCAGAATGTTGACTGATCCTCTTCAGGTTTTATGCAGACAACCGTAACTTCTGTGAGTTCAGTGGCCTTATTAGAAGTCCAGATGATACAGTTTTGCTCTGGCTTTTACAGAACTATGGCTCTCACAATCCCCATGCCCCCTTTTCCATGATGGTCCCTGAACCTTGATGGAGGGAATATGGTATGGATGTACAGTTTGTGGTTGGGAACCTCACAAATACTTATTCCTTGCATTTTGACCAGTTGATCTGACCATGTTCTCAGCCTGTGGGAACCTCTGAGCTGCTTTATGCCACCATGGTGTAGTCTTTACTGGAATTTCATAGTAACTGGATCATACAGTGTATTCTAGTTTCTTTCCTGATGCTATACTGAAATACTCTAACTAAAACCAAAATTCAATGGACAGTATTTATTTAGCTTACACTTCTGTGTTGCAATCTATCACTTAGGGAAGTCAAGGCAGGATCCCAATTAGAATGTGTAGCAGCAAATCAATACTGCTTGCTGGTTAACTTACTCAATAATAAACCAGCATTCCTACACAGCTAAGAGTCAGCTACCCAGGGAATGTTACCACCAGAATGGACACAATGCACCTCCTGCATCAACTGATAATCAAGTTAAGGCTCTAGAAGCATGCCTACAAGCCAATCTAATTTAGGAAATTATTTAATCAAGGCTATTCTCCAAGATGACTCTGGGCTACATCAAGGTGATATAGCTAACACAGGCACAGCATCGAATCAGTTTTTAATTCTATGAGAGTCACCCATGTGCTGGTTGACATATCAATGATTTGATCCTTTCAATCACTAGAGTGACTGTCTTCTGACATGTTAAACAGAAGGTTGTGGACATTCCCCGTTTTCTGGATCCTTTCACCCATTCGTGGATCTGCTGCTCTTTCTCAGTTAGCATTCCTAAACTTATCTGTGCACTTGTCTTTCTTTGGGGTGGGTACATAGGAATAGGACTTCTGGTCATGACAGTAACCTGGTATTTTGAAAAGTAATTGTCAGCTTTTGGCAAAATGGTTTCAAATGATACTACAGAATCAGGTCTATCAACTATAGTGACTGACTGGTCCAGTTGACCTTCTTGTTGATTAACCTTTGATATCAACAAATATTTTTATTTGGATATTCTAACGAGGATGTAGAGCATATAATTGCTAACTAATAATGATGGGAATATTTCTACGTGTTTGGAGCCATGTGTTTACTATAAGTGAAGTGTCCGTTCAAACTCAATTTACTTTTCCTATTAAGTTCAAGATGTTTCTTTTTTTAAAAAAAAAAAATTCCAAATAGAATCAAGAGATAGAAATTTAAGAAAAATCTTCTCCAATATGTTAGCTTCCCTTTCCCCTCATTTTCTTGACTATATTTTGAAACAAAAAAAGGTGCAAGTTTATTCATTTTAAATTGCTTGATTATTTTATGGCTCATTAAAAAATCCCTTCCAATTTCAATAAGGCCATGCATGATTTTTTGCTATAAGATTCATGCTTTAATTTACATTTAAGGCTGTTTGTGTTAGGTCTTAGAGATTAAGTTTTAGAGTTCAGAATATACAATGATGTAAAACTTGAGACGCACTTCTTATGAATGTCTCCTTTAGGAGTTTGTATGTATTCAATCTTCTATGAGTAACAATAGTTTCATCTCTCCTTTCCAAATCTGAAAACATTTATCTCTTTTTCTTGGTGGAAAAGGGACATTTTCCCCATAGGGAATATTTGGAAATGTTAAAAGATATTTTTCATTGTCACGCTTGGGGATTCTAAGGCTATCATCTACTGAGTCCAGGCTAGGGAGGCTGCCAAACATTTTATGGTACATAGGACACCTTCCCATAAAATGGGTTATTTGTCCTAAAATATAAAAACAGGGTGAAGAACTCTGGCTCACTCCACAATCTCGACTCTGTAGCATACTACTGATCAGACATGGCAATGGGCACTATCTTCTTCTTACTGGTGTTGAAGGGAATGTTAAACATTTCACCATTAGATCTATAGAAAGTAACTGTTACTTATGTAAGAGCAGTTTTTCCTGTTACTGCTTCTCAAAGGAATGTCTTTTGAGGTTCGGAGGATTAAATACAGGGCCTCATGCATGGTAGGTAAACATTCAACTTCAAAGCTTGTTTCATTCCCTTTGTAAGAGTCTTACAGTTAAATTACTCCAATTATTTCAAGTAAAACATTCACCATCTGTTCAAATAAACACAAGATTTTTCTCATTCTTAATGTAGTGAAAGAGAACGGTTACTTCATCTTCAATTATTTTATGGAAACTGCATATAAGAAAAAAAACATACTCATCATTTGGGCATGAAGATCGAAGCATAGCCATTCTGTTTCAACCTACTCATCACATCTGACAAGATTGTTTTAAACGTATCTCGGACATCACATCTTTCAACATTGACCTTCTTTTTTAAGTTGTGTCAACAGTGTTCTCCTGGAATAAAATCAACTGGATTATGAAGTATTATCTTTTAATGCAATTTCGGAATCACTTGTTTCCTTAAGATTTTTGCATCAGTGTCTCATAAGAAAAATCAGTTAATAATTTTTCTTTTCTGCAACATCCTAGTAAGATCTAGTCACCAAGGTTATGCTAAACAGGAAAGTACTCCTTCTTCATTTTTTATGTAAGATTTATAAATGCTATACTTGAGTTTTTCCTTAAATGTATATGGAAACTCAGTAATGAATATGATATCTGATGAGTTTAATAATTAATTTATATGCTCACAAATCTGAACTGTTTAGAAGCACATTCAAATTTCATATCAACAATTTATCTATTTAGAATTTTAGCTACTACTTTTGTCAATTTCATAATTAAACATTTTTATAATCGCACCTTTTAATTTATGATTCCAAAATTATTGGCATAAAATTGTTTTGAAATCTTTTTAGTTGTTCCCTTTACTTTTATTTCTGATACAGGGGAAGTATTAGATAGTTTACTAATGTTGTGATAAAATAGCCTTACCATGGTAACTTATAGAGGTAAGAATTATTTGGAGCTTACTGTTCCAAAGAGAAAATAATCTATGATGGCAGAATGAAGGCCAGGTGGCCAGCAGCTGGAGCAGCAGCTGAGAGCTCACATCTTGAACCAAAGCAGAAAATAAAGAACACACTGGGAACTGCCATTCTTTAGATACTTCAAAGCTTGCTCCTATACTTCCTTCAACAAGGCCATATTTCCTAATCCTTCCCACACAGTTCCACCAACTAGGCTATAAGTAGTCAAACATAGGCACCAATCGGAGGTTGAGGAAATTCTAATTTATACCACATGGGGCTTCTTTATTCTTTATTATTATTAAAAGTGAGCATTGTAATTTTATGGCTTTTCAAAGACCCATTCCTTTTGACCTGCTTTCTTCCTTTTAAAATTGTTTGGTGTTTCATTGGTTCATATTATGATTTTTTAATCTTTCCTTTCTTTGATTCTAATATATTATACCTTGACAAAATTAAGTATAAGATGGAATGTAGGCCCAACACATAAAAATCTTTGAATGCCACCTATGTACCTAAAAGTTATTACAAGATCCAATATTCCTGAAGCAGCAGTTGAACAAAATTGGTTCATAATCCTAATGTTTCCTATGTTCTTACTAATGTTAGATCCACTGGTTTATAATTCACTGAGAAAGGCTTGTGAAGATCCTCCACAATTACTGTAGAATTGTCTATTTCTCCTCATATTGTTGTCCAGTTTTTATTTATTTTCAGACTGTAGTTAACTGCACACAACCATTCTATGTTCCGATTTACTGAATGCTTTGTCATTATTAAAGCATTGCTTGCTCCCTTAAGGCAATTTGCCTAAATGTCTCCTTTGTTTGTATTAAAATAATGATGTGATATTTCTTCTCGATTGTATTCACAATACCTATCTTTTCAAGTCCAATATTGAACTTCCTATCACTTTCCAATACCCACTTTTCACTCACAGCAGCAAAAAAACTGGATACTGTACTTTATGCAGCCTGACACTCTTCTGTTTTATCTCAGCTGTAGCATTTATTCCATTTACACTTATTGTGATGGGTGACAGGTGCAGGTTTAATGCCCTCCATCATAATTTTGCTTTACATTTGACCTAACTTCTCTATTAATGATTTCCATTCCTCTCTTACTTGCATCTGGATTAATTGTTTAGATATTTTATCCCATTGTTCCTTTGCTTCCTTGATTAGCTTAATAGCTGCAGATCTTTTTATTATTCTCCCATTGGTCACCTTAACAATTATAAGATGTACCTTTTCTTGTATTGAAATAGTCTATTTTGTTTCTACAATGTATTAAAATTCATGAGACATATTTATTAAAAAGTATTATAAATTTGCTTTAGTTTAGATTCAATCACAAATTTATCCTTTAAATTACATTTTATTTGGTATTGTATTAACAAACTTCAAGTGGGTTTTGTTATTTCCCATCTGGCTGAAAATCACCCCTTAGAATTTCTAGCAGAAAAGGTCAACTAACCATGAGTACTCAAATTTTTCATTTGAAAACAGCCTCTCATATTAGTCCCAGTTTTAAGAAATACTTATGTTGAACATAGATTGCTATCATGCCTAATAAGTTTTGTTTTCCATTTCTTTTCAAGTTCTTTTCCCTGGGATATTATGAAAAATTAATTGTCTTTAACAGTCCTTTTAGAAGTAGCTAGAAATGTCTCTTTTTTATCTAAGATAAGAGAGTTTTTGCTTTCTATTTTATGGCTTTCTGTATACATTTTCCATGAGTAGGGAAAAAAAAGAGTCCGCCATAGTTAAAAAATCTTGAGCAGTCTTCTACATGCTTGAGACATTTTTATTGATTCTTCTGTAACTTCCAGAGATATAACAATATAACACTGACAAATACATTATAAAGGCTTTCTTTTTGTGTATTTCTAATTTCTTAGGTTTTTCTTCAATACTGTAAAATAGAAAAGTCTTTTATTTATATTCCCTTGCAGTGCTTAGCCTCGCAGCCTAAGCAAGAATTCAGATCGCCTGTCAGAGGGGGTTCTAGGTGGCCCCTCTCTGCTTGGTCTAGGGGCAGAAGTTCCCCCTTTTAGGTTGGGT
Organism: Grammomys surdaster; assembly: GCF_004785775.1. Lineage (NCBI taxonomy): Eukaryota > Metazoa > Chordata > Mammalia > Rodentia > Muridae > Grammomys > Grammomys surdaster. Next base: position 627,259 of record NW_021604912.1, on the reverse strand, counting down.
GGAGATGGGGTTTGGAAACACCCTGTATAAAGTAACAACCTCATCTTGAGTCTCGTGGTCCTCCATAGGTAACTTATGATACCCAATTCTGAAGATATCTGTATTCCCCCTGAATACCCACACTCCAGTGTCATTCCCTTCCCCACATCCTGCCTTTCTGTGTTTATAACCCCTGTGTGAATGAATTATGATTTGAGAAAAAATAAATTATAAAAAAAAGAAAGAAAACTATTACAAAGCAGAAAACAATGAATGCATCTCTGGGTGATGTTTCTTACCAGAAACATTGTCTTAATTTTCGCAAAAACAAGCTTTTACTGCCTAAAAATGTAATTCTAACACTTTTCTGGTTGTTAACAAATAAAGTACCAACGGGGCATTAAAAAAAAAGTCTTGCATTGTTATGGTGATTTGGTAGCTATCTGTCTGATTAACGAGTACTTCCACCGGGAACTCTTGAAACATGTTCATCAGTGCCCATTGAAGACAGCCAGTGGCATCTTGCCACTGAGCAGACATTTTCTCCAACATCATTCATTCCTTAGTGCTTCCATGGAATTTAAAGGAAGGAAGATGGACATTATCATTCTCTTCCTGTTAGCCAGGGTAGAGAGGACAGCAAGGAAGAAAAGAACTTTTGTGTTCTGAATCACATTGCAATGTTCTTCTCATTTATCATGTATAATTCTCTGTGTGCAGATCCAAAAGGAAAGCTGAAAGCAATCCTATCAAAACCAAGTATCATATACTATGATAGAAACAAGAGCCTTATAAATTATGGATGAGGAGACAGGTTTGGGGTCTTCTTTTGCCTCTTTCTAGTGGAATAGATTTAGCAAAATTAAAAATCTGTTGAAAGTTTAATTTCAGACTTGTAAAGCAAACTCTTTTGGGCTTTCACAGCATTGAAGTCCATAGTTATCAATGGTGACTATAACTTTTATAGACATGACCTAAATATTTCAGTTAGTAATACTAGGTTTATTGCATCCTTCTGATTTCTTTCAATAACAATATACACAGGGAACAAAATTACTTGTTCTTTCATCTTTCATTCATCTTTCCCAGTATGTAAATACAAATACTAGTATGGAAAAAAGTTGTCCAAGGTCGGTATGAGAAGGAAAACAGAAAATACATTAAATGGCCTATCTTTATCTCTACCCCCTTGACATTCACAACAAGCATCTCCAGACCTCATCCTTTTAATCAGCTTTGCTGTCTACCTTTTTTGCCTCTAGTCTGTTACCCACTCAGGATACTAGTTTGGAGATCTATGAATTCCCTTCAGAGTTCCCTCAATTTTAACAAAGTGGCATGGAGTTTGTTCACAGGTAAAGTTAGGGAAAAGTGGTTCTTAGAGCCAGTTTACCACATCTTGGATCCTTGGGAACAACAGGGGAGAGGCCCCCAAAGCAAAGGCTTGGCATAGCCTTTTGTAGCTGATGAGTAGTGCAACTGTCCTGAAGACTACGATTGTTTTACTGGCATCCCATAAGGCTTTTTCTTAAACTTTTTAACCTATTTCACAGATAATGAGTAGCAGACACAGAAGGGTAGGAAAGTTATGTTTCTCATGAATGCTCAGCTCTTAAAGAATCTACCATCTTCTCCTTAATCTTTTCACAAGTACTTATTCCCCCTTCCTCAATTCATGACAGCAACCTCTTCCTCACCATGAGACCCATACACCCAGCATCCCAAGATAAGACCCTAGATCTTAAGCTAGAAAGGAAGAAATGTTGAGATAGACAGATAGATGGATAGATGGATGGATGGATGGATGGATGGATGGATAGATGATAGATGGAGATAGATAGATAGATAGATAGATAGATAGATAGATAGATAGATAGA
>NW_021604912.1:592111-625392 GCF_004785775.1 Grammomys surdaster | reverse complement strand
AGATAGATAGATAGATAGATAGATAGATAGATAGATAGATAGATAGATAGAGTGAGTGAGATAGAGTGAGTGAGTGAGTGAGATAGAGTGAGTGAGTGAATGAGTGAGTGAGTGACAGAAACAAAAAAAAATGGAAATAGCATATATTCCCATGTCCAATAGTTTTATCTTCTACAACAAAATATCATAGTATCCATACACCCAGAGCTGAGAAAACACCTCAGTTGATAAAGTGCTTGCAGTGAAAGCATGGGGACCAGAGTTCAAATTCCATGAAAGAAAAGCTGGACAAGGTGTCATGTTCCAATCATCCTAGTATTTATGACATGGAGGCATGAAAATCCATGGCGATCCCTGGTCATCTACCCTTAGAGAGTCATTGAGCATCAGAATCAGAGGGAAATTGTGTCTCAAAAGCTAAGGTGGACAGCAGTAGGGGAAAATATTTTACACCCTCTGACCTCTACAAGTGCTTAAACATATGAATGTGCACACAACCATACACATATATGAACACATGTGCACACAGAGAGACAGAAACAGAGAGACAGGGAACATAAAGACAGAGAGACAGAGACAGACAGAATCTACACTCTTGGCAGTGTTTTCATTGAAATATCTAATATCGTTTCCTACCAGTATTATGCTACATATTTTCCAGTTTGCTATTTACTATTCCCAAAATACACCATGTCCATTTTCTTCTCTCTGTTCTTCTTTGCCTGATTGATTTACACTGTCCTTCATTCTGAAATGCCCCTTTACTCTTCCAGTAGAATGAACAGCAAAAGATCTGTGAATTTGTACACAGCTCACTATGATGTGACCTTTTAAGCCACTTTGACCTTTGGTCCTTCCCCCTATCTACTTCATCTATAATACCTTTATCCCAATATCTCAGCATATCAGCATGGTTGGGGCTGGGGTTGCTCAAAAGATGGGAATGTGTCACTGTAATAAGCTTTCATAATTAATTCCTTCAGTCCAATTGTTTCACATGATAACCCTTTTTTTATTCATTTATTGATTCGCTCATTAATTTAAAGGATATACACTAAGCTCTTTCAATAACCCAGGAACTAGAGTTGGAAGTATATGTGTTAAGGGAAAAATTGTCAAAGTACCGAATAAGTTCACCCTCTGGGAGGGAGGCAGAAGTAGTGTTGCATAAGTATTGGAAATGGAAAACAAGCAGAAGTAGGGCATGGAAAAACAACCACAAGTTGGTTCATCACTTCATCAAAGAAGGAGGTTTGAGGAATGTACATCCAAGAGTAATGTCCTTAAAGTCTAGATAAGGAGACCACCTAGCTTCCTCAAATAGAAAGCAGCACAGTGATCTATGCCTCAAATATGAAAAAGGATGCCATGGGAAATGTATCTCATTATTTGCTTTGGATGTCTTAATCTGTCAGAATCTTCATGTGAGCACTGAAGTATCAGTCAGAGATAAACAGGCTCTGATTTATTCCATGCATAGGATCTGTCTGTTAAGGATGACACCAACCACCATGGATACAGTGACTATTAGACATAGTCTCTCTCATCAGAGACACCTCTATTTTCCAATGTGACATTAAAATTATTGAGCATATTTTTCTCAACTAGTATAGTTAATTGTGTTAAAATAAGAATTCTGTTCCATACCTCTGGGGATGAACTCAAGACAGCATATCTACCAACCCCTACACAAGGAAGAAGAGAAAGCTGTTGATACGAGATCACAATTATGAGGTTCAAAGCTCTCTATACATTGGATGCCTTCTGTGTATTTTTATAAAAATAAATGTAAAAAAAATTATAAACACTGGGATTAATTATAGTGAATGGTGGGATCCTACACCCTATCAAGTGTGTCTCACTGATTGTTTTCACCACACTTAATAGTAAGCTTATTATACTCCAATGGGATATAGTCAAGACCCAGAGAAAATGAATAAAAGAAGAAAGCTTTCCCACAAAGCATTCTGTCTCGCTGCCTTATTTCTCATGAAATAATCCAATTTCAAAATATTATAAACTTACATTTCTTTGTGAAGGGTAATTTCGCCTTCTTATTTTGTAGCCTTCTGCCTGAACTATGAGAAGTGGGTTCACATAATGGGTATAAATGAAAAGAAAATCAGCAAATCTATTCCTGGGCAATTTTCAGATAACCAAGAGGAAGTGGTGTAATAGAGGATGAGATAACAATCTTAGACTCTGCATAAATATGAGTAAATTCATCTGCATTTCCTCATCTGCATCAAACTCTGCAGACTCTTCTGGAGATTGTTATAATATGTTGAAAATAAAAAATAATACATCTGTGCTATAATGATACATAATATGTATAGCGTAATAATATCATATTTGGATTGGGTTTGAGAAATTTGCTACACAGAGAAACAACAGTCACTGGGGAGAAGTGTGAAATCATACCAGGAAAATTGCAGACAGATGCTGTGCACCCGCCTGCACCAGAATGTCAGCTGATCTCAGTCACAGATGCTTTCAAGTGTGACTCAGACTTACAGCCTCTCTTATAATCCATGGAGCCATTTCTTCTGCTCCTACATCTTCTTGGTAGAATTACTTCTGCCAGGAGAAATACATGAATGGATGCCTGGAAGCTTCTAGGGCTTCTGGGGATGCCCCCAGCATCAACAGACTACTGAGCATGAAGCCAAGTCACTAAAGGCTGTCACTAAAGGAATGTTTTATAAAGTCATGGCCACAATTCTAGCAGTCTCTATCCAGGGTCTGTGCATACTCTCAACATAGTACATATGTCACAGAAACTGCTAGAAACATAACCAAAGTAAGACAGAACTTTGCTTGTGAATGACTTTCCTAAATCTCGCAGTCTGCTACACTCTTGTGTTTGCACACATCATTGGTATATCATAAAGCAGTGAAAGATGAGAAACTTGAACAGAGACATATCTAATCACTCAGGAAACCTGGGAATCAGTCCTAGTAACCAATTCTGTTTCCAGGTCAAATACAATTTTGAGGTCTTCACTTCTCTTGGAACAAGCATTTTAACAAGAAAAATGGGGTGTTCACAATGTCTCATGACAGAGCCCCAGATGCCCTGGTCATCCTCTTCATCTCACATTCTTGTCCCAAGTGCTAGGATCACTAGGGATTGTGTCCATACTTGGGTGAAATGCAAAGTCCCTGAGGAGGTATAATGTAGGCTCCAAAGTCCAAGCTGCTGCTGGAAGCAGAGGCCTCGGCCCTTTTAATGTCATAAGGGCTATCCTCAACATCAGTACAGGTGAATAAAGAAAACAAGGTAAAAATGTAGAGAGTGTGACATGCAAAAAATGAAACCTGCACAATGCACATATTTTCAAAAGCTAACAGGGGATCACTGCACACAATGAAAGCCAGTTCTCTTCAGTCCGGTAAGACTCAGAAACCCAGCTTTCCCTAAACACTCCCCAGGTCCAGATGTGTAAGACTGACATCTTCACGGAAGAAAAATTACCAAGTGAGAACATCAGCATTATGGATCATTTATGGCCCTGAGTCATGGGAACCAATAAGGTCGGTGGAGAAAATGTAAGAGCCTGAAGTGCCAATTTGTGTATCACTGCCTGACACACAACAGAACAGATTCAAGCAGAGAGTGTGCCAAAAAATTCCCATAATTGTGTTGCTTACCTTAGGATATGGAAGCTCTCATTCTTACAAGGCTTAGCACAGTGTGAATTATCTGGGGACTGAGGGGTAGGGTGGGGGGCAAACCTAGAAGTCCTTAAGGAATGAGAAAAGTAGGGACTAAGAAAAATCACTTGGCTACTTGGTTACCATACCAAAAAACAAACAAACAAAGAGCAACCACAACTATTATGGGTGTCCTTTGGCTTAAACAGAGCCAATTGCTCTTAAAATACAAGGCTGAGCTGCTGCTGACTTACTGTAATATATGGAAGGAGGGAGGGAGAGAAGGAGCAAGAGATAAAGAAAAGAGAGACAAGGGTCATTATTATTGCTACTGCTGCAATCAAAATCACTCCAGTGGTGGCCTGCCCATTCTTCACTTGGATAACCTGACAAGGGTATTTTGGGTTCACAGTTGCTTGGCAACCTGCCTTTTATGTTTAAAGCATTTAAATGTATTCACCCTCTGAATTAGGTATATTCACAGATGACTGAACAACAAGAAAGAGCCCTGGGCAGATGGGGAAATCTGAGTGTGTGGAAACAGCAATGTATATGGAGAGCAGATCTGGTCTGAGAGCCTGGTGGAGAATATTAGTGACACACTGAGCCTGAATATGAGAGAACTACGAAACTTTAGTCTGCTCCCAAACAAGGATCCTCCTTTTCACTGTGTTCCTCTGTCTTGCTAAGGTGTCCCTAATGTGTTGGGTGGCATCAGTAGCAATGGCTTGAGAAAATAGCCCAGAGGGATATGGGGATGGGAATGTGCTCTTGACCTGACATAGGGAATGTGTAGAATGTCATCCTCTATCTAGTCAGCACACCAAGAAATGGAGTGGACTCAACAGGCAGCCAAATCAGAGTCACCCACCTCTAGAAATGTATCAGTCTTGTGGTCCCTTCTTGTTAAATACTTTTTGAGAAATCTATCAAACATGCTTTGAAAATATTCAATGGCTTCCTCATGCTTTAAGTTAAAATTAAAAGTTCGTATTGGGACACAAGGTTGTTCATGGCCTGCTTTCCAAAAAAAGGAACCTTCTGCACTACACCTCATTGCCTCCACATGCAGCCAAGTGGTATAGTCATCTGGCCTTCTCTGTACTTTTGTTGCCTATGATTTAAGTTACATAGGGGCAACCCAGGGATAAGATACTCAAAGGAAGATCCCAAAAGTAAACTGTGTTTTTCTTAAATAACCTGTATTGGATCAGGTATGAGAGAAGACAAGGAAAAATGCAGAGGTTCAGGAAACTGAACGGAGATGCGTAGCCGTGAGTTAGGGAACAGAGGGTAGCCACTAGAAAGTTCCAGATGCCAGGGACCCAAAAGGGATGACATTAGCTGAAATACCCAACAAAGGGGACAGAGAACCTGTAGAGACCATATCCAGTGGATAGGTACACCCCTGGTTGAGGGATGGGCCACCTACTCATCTTGAAAATATTAATATAGAATTGTTCCTGTCAAGAGGAAATGCAGGGACTAAGAGTGGAGCAGAGACTGAAGGAAAGGCCATCCAGAGACTGCCCCACCTAGGGATTTATTCCTTCTGCAGATACCAAATCCTGATGCTATTGCTGACGTCAAGAAGTGCTTGCTGACTGGAGTCTGGTGTAGCTGTCCCCTGACAGGCTGTGACAGAACCTGACCAATACAAATGTGGAGGCACGCAGCCAATCATTGGAATAAGCATGGGGACACCAATGTAGGAGTTAGGGGAAGGACTAAAGGAGCTGAAAGAGTTATCAACCCCACAAGAAGAACAACAATATCAACCAACCAGACTTCCCAAAGCCCCCAAGGACTATACAATCAACCAAAGAGTACACATGGAGGGACCCATGGCTCCAGCTGCTTATGTAGCAGAGGATGGCCTTATCTGACATCAATGGGAGGGGAGGCCCTTGGTCCTGTGAAGGGTTGATGCTCCAGCATAAGGGGATACTAGGACACTGAGGCAGGAGAGTGTGGGGGGGGAACCCTCATAGAAGCAGAGGGAGAGGGAGGGGATAAAGGGTTTAACTGGGAAAGAGGATAACATTTGAAATGTAAATAAAATAACCAATAAATAAATAAATAACCTGTATTATGGTATATTTTTATTATAAACAGATATTTTTCTTAAAATATATTCTGAGTGTAGTTTCACTTCCTTCTACTCCTCCCAATTCTTCCCCACCTCCTCCCATCTGGATATATTCTCTTTCTGTCTTTCCTTAGAATGCACACATTCATCTAAGGAATGATAATAAAATAAAACAAAGCAAAAATAAACAAATCATATTAGGACCAAATAAACAAACAGAAAATATGCCCCCAAAGCACAAGAAACACATATAGAAACAGTAATGCACACACTCACACCACAGAAATTCTATAAGAAACCAAAATCAGAACCCAGAAGCCATAATATATATGTAAAGGATCCATAAGGCAGAAAAAAAATGCCCTGACTCAATATTATAAAACAAACATACTCAAAAGATGCCATTGAGTTCACTTTCTGTTGGCCATCTACTGCTGGGCCTGAGCCCATCCTTAAGGGTGGTCTGTTTCTACAGTGAGATACCCTTAGAGAAAACTAATTTTTCATTTGCAATTGGCTATAAATTGGAGATAGCTTCTGGGTTAGGAGTGTCCACTTCTCCTTTTGGCTCTAGGATCCCATGTGCTTCAGATCCATGCAGGCTTTGTGCTTACTGCCAGAGTCTCTGTGAGTTATATGTACATCAGTCCTGATGTATTTAAAAGGCCTTGTATTGTTGTCTGTCCTCTATCCCCTCTAGCTATTATAATCTTTTTGCCTCCTCTTCTACGGTGTTCCCTGAGCCCAAAGAAGAAGGATTTGATAAAGACATCCCACACAGGGCTAAGTGTTCCAAAGTCTCCCACTCTGCATATTTTCTGGCTCTTCTGTTATTTGTTATTGTTGTTGCCAATGTCTTACCACGCCCAATTATACATTAACTTTATTATTAAAAGTATGGAACCATAGGAAAACACACATGGTATTTTGGGTGTCTTTGAATATGGATAAAGGGAAATTACAGTACAGCTTATAATCTTCTGGTTCAATAGATGCTACTCAGTTTCATGTCTTTGCATAAACTTTTCTTCCACTGGAACATTCCACTTTTGTTGGTGGTTGTTGTTGTTTGTTGTTGTTGTTGTTGTTTCTGGCTCCGTTGGACTTCATCTCAGTCTCCATCCATTTCCAGGATGTGTCTAAGATATGTGCATCTAAATCCTTGCTTCTATTTTACCTAGAATATATTTCTACCACAGACTAAATTTTTCTAGGCTGCTTTAGGTTCTAATTCTTGATTTTTCAATTCATCTCTAGCCAAGAATAACCTCAAGACAGGAAGCATATGAAGGTCCTTTTTACTACTCCAGTCTGCAGTCACAGCACCTACAGCCAACACCATGCTATACTAACTCAGAAAAACAAGACTTGAAAAACTGCATAGGCTCCAAAACATGAAAGGAAACCATTAAAATTGAATAAATATTTAATTGTCCAAAAAATAGAATATTATGTAAACTTCATTAATTGTTAAATTTAGTATTCATAAAAATCCATTGCTTTTGAAAGCAATTTGTCAGTAAGCTTTCTCTATTGCAGAAGAATTCCTAGATATAACCAGAGATGATGAGTGACAGCCACCCATAAAGTTTCACCTGCAGCCAATTAATTTAACAGCAAACTCAAGATCAGCTTAGATTCAACAATCAAAACATGTTCAGTGTGGACTGTGAGAGACATTTGATTGTGTTTAATAAGATTGCTTCCAATGCTTACCTTACTTCATATCTAAACGGCTTGTAAAATGACCCCCAAGTACACAGAATTAATCAGGTTTTGTTTCCCTAAGAATTACAAACCAGCAAGATAACCAAGAGAACACACCCATGCTTAATAAAAGATGTGCATTAAGAGAACAAACTACCTAAAAGAAGTGTCATCCTGTCTGAGAATTAGGCAGGTGCCTAAGCAGGCGTGGCAGAAGATAACCCACTGTGTAGCCAAGCCATCCAGACTCACAGAGCCACAGTGAATTCACAGGAGGGACAGCCAGTAAGGAACAGTCTCTCAATTGGAGCCCAGTGAAATAGGTCTGTAAATAATGGTATTGGCAAGCCTTGCAAATTCAGAGGTTAATGAAATGCTTCCCTTTTTATGATGTAAGGACAGACAAACGACAAAGAGACTTGAAAGTACAGACAGATGTATAAGAAGGATATGGGAAGGATTATACAGCAAACCAAAATGACCATGCCATGTGGACATCTGTGGTCACCAGATTTTCCTGAGCAATACAGATTTAAAGGTCCCAAGAAAGCTATGTAATAAAAACCAAGTGACACCCTTCTAGTGCCTTCGTTTAAGGCATTTCCCTAAGCTGTGCCAGAGGATGGTGCCAGAGGCAGGTATTACAGACAGCATGAAAATGGATATTTTATAAACCAAATCATCATCTAAATATTCTTCAAGAGCTCTCAATTTTGAAGCACTCTGCTATGAATCTTTGTGAAAAGTGAGTCTTGCCCATGTCATTTTTTTAATAGAAACCCAGATGTGTGGGTGTGACTGGACTGCTTGTCTGCAAAGCACTAGAAGGTGGTTGAAAAATCTGGGAAGTAGAACAAGGACATTGCATTCTAGAGATCACAAAGTGGCAGTTGAGATGAGGAGGTAAAAGCACTAGCTGGGTAGGCATAAGAAGGTAAGGTGGAATGCTCATTACCCACAAAACACATCGGATGTGGCAGTCCACCCCTGTAACCCCAGTGCTGGGGGTACAGAGACAAGCAGATCCAGGGTCTCACTGGCCAGTCATGTTGAAACAGTGAGTTCTGGGTTCAGTGAGAGACCCAGTCTCAGCAAAGAATGTGTTAACAGAAGATACTCAGGGACAATGTCTGACTCCATGCCCACATGCAGAGGCAAATACACCTCTCCTGCTCATTCACACTAAATAAACAAATCATGCTCTGATTACTGTATCCTGCATCAGTGAGGTAAGCAGCTTCGGGGGAGATCAGAATCTTGCCTGTGTGTACTCTCATGGCTGGTGGCTAAAGTACCATCATCTACCACTACTGCTTTGTTTTCCAGGGTCTCAGGGACCAGAGATGGAAAATATCATTAGTCTTGATCCTTTGGAGAGTAAAATCCACACTCATACCTTTTACAGTTCACTGTTGTTCTTTGTGTTTTATATTTTTTATTATTGCTTCTACTCTCCTATTATACCTTAATTTGCAAAACTTAACATTATCACAAGTATGCAGGCAAGTATACGATAATATGGCAGTAGGCTTGTAGCTATCCTCGGTTTGGATCATCAATAAGGTCTTAGGTTAAACCTCTCGTGGATAGTACAGTAGTACTGTACAATGAGCTTCAAGGATTTATTTGTAATTCTAAGGAAAGTAATGCTACCTATATCATTAAATTATCGTAAAAGTTAGATATAATAGTGCATTCAAGGCTATTTACAAAGAATGTAGTGATACTCAATAAATACAATTAATTACTGGCATAATTTAAAAGGAGAATTATATTATTATTGTGACCATGATAAAGCAAATGAATGATTGATGAATTATTATTTTTAATTTGCGAAATTAAATTTAATTTTTGAAATTAAAGTGAAATTTTACTTTGAAAGCTTTATCTGAAGTATAAAAGCATACAAGGCTGGAGAGATTGCGCAGTGGTTAAAAGCATATACTGGTCTTGCGAAGGACCTGAGTTCAGTTCCCAACACTCTTGGACTGCACACAGCAGCCTACAACTCCAGCTGCAGGGAATCTGGCAGTGTCTTTTGGTCTTCCCAGAAAACTTCACTTATATGCAGATGCATTCATGTGCATATACTTCCAGGCAGACACAAGCACATACATATTCTTAACGTAAATATAAAAGGAAAGAAAGACAAGACTATATTAATTGTTCTCCAATTTACTGATGTAATAATATTATTCTATTATATTCTGCTCCATGCTGGTGAGTCTGTGTGTTTAATGGTTAAGGAAAGAGCTTTGAGAGTTATAAACTATAGTGAACAATGTGGCCCCCAATGTGGTTTATTCAGGAGTGTCCTGGAAGGTTTATGTGAAGGAAATCCCTCAGGCTCCACAAGCCTCAATTTCCTCTGTTGCAAAAATGGGGCTAATAACAAATATGATCTGACTTCATTACACGGTTGAGAGAATTACAGGAGGTAATGTAAAGGGCTTGGCCTGAACTACACATACAACAAGTGCTCAATAAATGATCAAGATTTGTGAGCCCCCTGCAAAGCCTGCAGATTCTCAGCACAGCTCAGTTGCAAGCTCAGTGGCTCTGTTCTCTGGGAAGCACCAGGTTTGGCAGGGTGGTGGCATCTCCCTCTGGGAAAGCTTTCAGGAGACTACATGCTGAGGACAGAACCCTAAAAGAACTGGAAAAGAGGAGAAGGCTGATAGGAAGGCAAAGAATCTCCAGTGACACAGAATGTCTTCAGTGGTAATCAGCACGGACGGGAAAAGGAAATAAGAGGAATTTATGTGACAGTTTAATAGGGTTCTGTGAAATATGATATTATTTTAAAGTTTGCCTGAGTGAGGCAGACAGCATATAAAGGTGACTCCAGCTTCAAAAAAAAAAATGATGACACTGTATTTTAAACTCTGGAGTTTGCCCTTCTTGTTTCCTGGGTTATACAGGAGCTGTGTATTTTGCATTATACATAGGTACACATGCTGTGCTGAAACCCGCAGTTCACAGGAGAAGGAGTGAGAAGGCAGGTTGGTAAAGCCTGAACAGCACATCAGACTTAAACTTCTTGCTCAGAAATTGTCATCTATTTCTTTTTCTCTTTCATTGTTATTTTATTCTGTGGTCTGTTCTTCAGCAGGAAGGAGCAGAAGGCTGCAACAGTGATATAGCTAGTAACTTTGAGATTTTTCCTCCAGGCAACACACAAACCAGATTGCCAGCATGAAGGCTGGAAATGGAGACCCAAAGTTGGCTTTCAAATCACCATGTTCTACTATCTGTAGTATAAGAAAAGAGAGGACATCAAGACCCTTGTAACAGGAAGCATAGGATATAGCAGCCCCTGTTGTATGTGGCAGCACTGACCCATTCTTCATGGTGATTTAGAATTGGTTTAATAGCATGACTAACATGCCAGAACAAGTTGCACTGGTGCCACATACATAAAATATACTTGTAATTTGTAATGCAAAGAAATGTAACAAGAGAAGTCATGGAGACCTAACAGTAAATCATAAAACTGGGGTTGAAGAAATGGCTTCATAGAAAAAGTGTTGCCATAGAAGTAAAAGGATATAAATTTGCATCTCTAGGACCTGTATATAGCCAGAGGTGGTGGCACGTCTCTGTAATCTCAGGGCTCCTAAGGCAAGATGGAAGGTCGAGACAGGAGAATCCCTGGAAGCTTGCAGGTTTGCTAATCTGGTTTATGCAGCAGGGAACAGCCAGAGACCCTGTCTCAAATGAGGTGGAAGGCAAAATTGAGACTTGTCAGTATGGACCAGGAGAAATGGCTCTTTAATTTTGGGAGTCTGGTGCAGTTACTTTAACCCAAGGTATATTTACAATGAAAAAGGAAGTCCTCCAAAGCATGATAATTACCACATCTTTAACAACCCATTCACTTTGTGTTGACTTTGAGACTCTGTTCCAACATCTGGAGTGGGTCACAAGACTTCCTTCATGGAAGGTTTCATGGTTTCTGATACAGGCATGGTCCTATGTCACTGTGTGTATTTTGTTGTAAATTAATACATTTTATAGTGATTTTAAACTCCCTCTCTTCTGACTTGGACCATATGTGACCAACTCCACTTGGATAAATGGAAGAGATCAAGTTTTGGAAACTACAAAATGGCCCTTGTCTCTGTTTCTTTACTCTGGATGCAATTTGACCAGTTACAGCACTCACTTGCTAGTGTGCCTTCCACTATGATGAACTCTATCTCCTTAAATTTTAAGTCAAAATGATATGAGTTTGTATGTCCAAGGCCTATATAAAGTTTTCTTCCTTAAGTTGTCTTCTGCCAGATTTTTGTTCACAACAAGAAAGTAGCTAAGAGAAGGCTGGTTTCTGCACTGGGATACTTACAGCCAATCCTTGGGCTCCTAGAATATACTGTCTGGCAACACTATATTTGCCAGAGGGCTTACATCTGACACTGTCATTTAAGACAGATGCTGGGATGGCTGAGTATGCTATAGAAACCTAATCTCAACACTTAGGAGGCTGAATCTGGAGGATTCAGCTCAAGGCAAGACTGAAACACACCATGAAATCTTCCCTCAAAACCAGACAAGATAGAATTTTGGGCTGGGCTCAATCTATTCCTATTTCTGTAGGAAATGAAGATTAAAAACATGAATCAAGAGTCTGCAATGGTTAGAGACCAATGGTAGTCTAAGTCAGTGAAGAGTTGAGCCCCCAATAAAAACTTTGGCACCAGAGGCTTGGAAAAATGTTTCTGGGAGCACTTTGTGACAGGTCATGGTAAAAATGAGAGGAAGAGTCACTCAGAACTCAGTAAAATGAAAGAAAAATGTGCTTATATTTTGATCTCTCATGAATTGTACTAAGGGTCTCTTCCTTTGTCTCATGGCAATTTGTACTTTCCATACATTTACAATATTTTTTTAGTATAATAACCTCAAGAAAATTCCCAGAAAATGGATGGTTTGGGAAGGTACCAAAGCTTGCAGCTGTTGTCAGAAAGAAATTCATGTTGGCTTAGCTCTTCTGGACTTTGGAACTAGGCTAACTCCCCAAGCTGATGATATTTTCATAACACCCATCCATTTCTTACCCAGCTGACAAGCTTTCCTTATTTTAGGCAAGTGCTCCATCACTAAACTAAATCCTTGCAAACATTCTTGACTGTGACAATCTTATGACAAGATTCTGACACTCTTGTTCTTTGTTCCACTGAACCCTTAACTTAATAGTCAGGATTAAAATGCATGCCATATCCTCAGCTAAATCTTTGCCTCTCTCTAGAACAATCCTGTTTGCATCTTCCCACATACCTCCTTTGCAGTAGTGTGACCCCTGGATTAACCCAACTCTAAGAATCCAAGTGTCTCCTATGACTCTTCTTGTCTGTTCTCAACATGCATCTTTCCTTGACATTGGCCAGAAATCAAATGTTTACATCTCTTCACTGATTGTATTAATTTTTCTACTTCTCTTTCACTTGTGATCTCTGTACCCAATCTTTTTACCCATGCCTGTCACTAAGTATTCTATACAGTAAAGAAAATCTAGAAAAGAAATTTGTGTCAGCCCAAGTTTCTACATGAGCGTAGGCCCTCTGCTACATAGTTGTAACCACCTGAGCTGCCTCACATTCGGGGGCCACTTTGTAATGGCCTGTTCTGTTGCTCTGGTCTTTGGATCAGGGTCTAGCAAGACAGAGAGTAGGGGGGAGAGACTCGAAGAATGGAGATAAGACAGAGTCTGATCAAGTCTCGTTTATTGAAAGGAAATCCTGGGTATTTATACTCTTTACCACGTGTTTTGCCCTCGTGGACAACCACAGCTGAAGGAACTATGTTATGTGCTTTGCAGCGTAGATATCACGTGCACCTAGCTAGCAGTGAGGAGACTATGTGCGCCTAGCAGCGTGGAGACCACCTGTGTCTAGCTGCTGGTGGCACTAAACAGCAAAACAAGATATGTGAGAAAAACAAGTTTATCAGAGTGTGTTCAGCTGTTGCAGGCTGTTGAAAACAAGTCTCTTGTCAGGATATATGGCTCGAGATGGCTGCAAAGATGATAGCCGCTTTTGGCTAGGTGTCGACTCCCAACAGGTCCCCGTTTTTAAATTTGTTTTCAAAAGGGAAGGGTGGGAAAACTTATGGAAACCGGGTTTGTCTTAGGTTGGAACAAAGGACCCCAGCCTCCCTTTCTAGTCTCTGGATACTCAACAGCCATTGGTTGAGCTCCTGTCTTAGGATGGTGAGGCCTCTCAGGGGCAAGGGTCTTGAGGTGCTCTCTTACCCGTCATAGGCTATCTGGCTTAGCTCGAAAGCTAGGGGTTAATCTTAGTCAGTCTTGATGACAGAGGTTTTATAGTCTCCTACTTCCAGCCTGTAATAATGGACCTGTATGGGTTTCATTTGAATAGCATCTATCTGTTGTCATACAAAAGCCATCAGTCTGTTGAACAGCATGAACCCGAAAGACAAGAGACTTAATTTCTGAATGGTTGGTGTAAACTATTTTGTCTTCGAGCAACACTCTTTTTTAAAGGTAGCACACAACTCCCCATGTTGGAGGAGCAAAAAGTACAAGCCTCTTTTATTTTGTAACACTATTTTCTAAATCTAAATCTTTATAAGTACAGAACTGATCATAGCTTTGATCTTAACAAAACAAGTAAGGAAATCTCTGTCTCTGTCCTAATCAATCTCAAACCCAAAAAACAAGTTTAGTAACTGTGGTAATGGGTTCTTTCTTGGGTCTAAACAATGTACCCCACTAAATCATAAATCAGGGAACCAAGAGTCTAATAGAACCACCCTGGAGGTGTGGGTGGCGATGTCTTCTTCTGTACTAAAAACTTTCTAAGTGAGGTATGTTGGTTGATGTTTTAGTTTGAAGACAATTGTGAAGCATCTTCATTTTTTCTGCAAAGAAAAAATATGTTTCCCAGGGGATTTCTCTTCCCTGGATTTGTTATTGTTGCCTATTTGTTTAATCAGTCTCTCTGGCAGCCAGCGTGTGGCATCTGCCGTTTGAGAATCAGAGGAACCAAAGTATGTATCAGAGGAACCAAAGCCTTGATCTTCTCTCTTAGGACTCTTATATTTATGATTAGTAGGGATCAATGGAAGTAATAATAGTTGAGCTATCCTCCTTCCTGTAGGAATGGTGACTATATTCTGTATTACCTTGGCCATTGCCTTAATCTCACCTTGATAATCACTGTCTATAACTCCAGGAGAAATTTGTAGTCCTGCATAATAGCACTGCTTTTTCCCACTATCAGGACAAACACATTTGGATAGAGTGGTCTAAACACTCTAGTGCGTAAGGCCTGAGATTTCATTTCTGGGGTTAATACTGTGTGGGTGGCAGAACTGAGGTCCAGTCTTGTGTTTCCTGGTGTTGCTTGACTAAGTTCTGAAAGGGATTGTTATTTGCTGGTATGAAACTGACTATCCCATAAGCCTGTTTTAGCTTGTATTAGTTCGGGGCCTGGGGTTGGCCCCTGTTCCCGTTTCCCTGATTATGGGAAAGGGTGTTTCTTTGTGTATCTGTCTTGGACCTACATTCACTAGCCCAATGCCTTCCACATTTGTAATGTGGGCATAGGCCAGGCTGTTTTCTAGGCCATCTCTGGGTTAACTCATTTTCTGCCTTGAAATATTTTGCAAAGTGTCTGGGCTTGTCACATTTAAAACAGGCCTTTTTGTCTCTACTTGCCAAAAAAATCTCTTCCTGATTGTCCTTGTATGGCAGCTGCCATAGCTAAGCCCTGTTGGTAGGAGGGCCCTATGTCAGAACAGATTCTGATATACCCAGTAAGGTCTGTCTTTTTTCTATAGGGTCTAATGGCTGCTTGGCAGGTAGGATTGGCATTTTCATATGTAAGTTGTTTCACATAATCTACACCTGCCTCTGTATTACCAAAAGTCTTCTCTGTTGTTGTCATCAATCGCTCAACAAAATCAGAAAATCGTTCGTCAGGCCCTTGTCTGACTGAGGTCATAGATGCACCAGGGTCTCCCTTTACCGGGAGTTTGTGTCAAGCCTTCATGGTCACATTTTGAACTTGAGCAAATAAAACTGGGTCATATTGCATCTGGTTATCACTAGAAGTAAATTTCCCTTCTCCTACTAAGGCATCAAAGGACCAACCATTGCCTGCCTGAATGTTTCTCCTAGCTGTCTCTTTATAATTCTCATAATATTCTGATTTCCAAATAGGATGGTCATCACTGCTAAGGACTGTTCTCACTAGAGTATTTTAATCTCCAGGAGTCAGCCACTCTTCTGTAACAGATTCTAAGATTGTAAGAGTAAAGGGAGCAGTGGCACCGTATTGTGACACTGAATTTTTTAATCCTTTAATAGTTTGAAAATTAAACCCTGTGTGATGTCTCCACACAACCCCTTGAGCATCTTTAGTCTCTGATACAGGGAAAACCTCAGCCTCTCCCTCCTCTGGCTGATCTGTGGTTGAACTAAAACCAGAGGACAGGGGCTGCCTTTGGACTCTGGGTTGAGGAACACAAGGACTTGGGGGATTTTCTTTGTCCTCTCAAGATCTCTTCCCTGTCTTTAATTTTTGTAGCTGATTAATTAAGTCTTGATACTCTTTTTCTAACTCTATTTGTTGTTTAAGAAGAGAAATTTGTTGTTTAAGAAAAGAAATTTTGTCTTTCAACTCTTTTCTGGGATCTACAACCACTATCCCCATAGCGGGAGCATCTGGAGGTGGAGGAGCACAGGGAGGGGGCCTTGGGGAAGAAGGCTATTCAGGGTCAAAATATTTGGCTGCCTCTTCCTCTAGGTCAGCACAATCTGGCTCTGACAAATTGATTATTTCAACCTTTGGTCGTATTTTAGATTCTATGCTTTTCTTTTTCTTTTGGACATGAAAGACAACATTTAAACAGCGAAACAAAAGCAGACAATTGACACACATAAACAGCAAACAACAAAACAAAAACAGAGAGTTGAGTTCAGGCTGACTTATTTCTTGTCCCATTATCATTACTATGACCACATTACTATCTCCACATGGCAGTTTCCTGTGGCAATCACCTCTCTTTCACTTCTGAATTTTCAGTTGACCCTTCTTCCAGTAACGTCTCTCACTGGGTCTCTCATTCTTGCTGCCTCGCATTGAGCACCACTTTGTAATGACCTGTTTGGGTCAGTCAACAGGGTCTCCAGCTCAGGAGTGAGGATGTATGCTTCCTATTCTCAGTGTCCTTCACTGTATTCCGCTTACTAGAGCCCCACTTTGGGTGCCACTTTGTAACTGCCCGAGCTGCCTCACATTTGGGAGCCAGTTTGTAAAGGCCCATTCTGTTGCTCTGGTGTTCGGGTCAGGGTCTAGCAAGAGAGAGAGTAGGGGGGAGAGACTCGAAGAATGGAGATAAGACAGAGAGTCTGATCAAGTCTCGTTTATTGAAAGGAAATCCTGGGTATTTATACCTTTTACCACGTGCCTTGCACTCATGGACAAGCACAGCTGAAGGCACTACATCATGTGCCTTGCAGCGTGGATATCACATGCACCTAGCTAGCAGCGTGGAGACCACCTGTGTCTAGCTGCTGGCGGCACTAAACAGCAAAGCAAGATACGTGAGAAAAACAAGATGTTTATCAGAGTGTGCTCAGCTGTTGCAGGCTGTTGAAAACAAGTCTCTTGTCAGGGTATATGGCTCGAGATGGCTACAAAGATGATAGCCGTTTTTGGCTAGGTGTCAGCTCCCAACACATAGTGACACCACCATGCTCAATTCCGCAATCAGCACAAAGTAAGCACTATCTTTACATGAGATACTATTCACAGAACAGGGGATATATTGATGAAAATGTTGACATGATACAAGAGCAAGGGAGTTCATGGGAATCTATCCAATTCTACAAATAAAGATCACAATTCAATAATAAGTGAGGCAGGTCCATGCTCATATCTGATCTCACAGGGGTCACAGGGACTCCCTGGAATTGGCAAGATAGGAGGAGTACAAGAGTTGAGTCCCACACTGCTGAGTGTAGAGATATCATGGCAGGTTCCACGAAGAAAGCCAAGAACCAGAAGCTTTTATAACAAACAACAAATTCAAGAGCATTGATTTCATGGGTGTAGCATTTTTCTACTTTCAAAACAGGTCACGATAAAGACCCCTTTCATGGATCAGAAAACTGAGATTCATTATGTCTTTGGTTTGAAGTCATATAGAAAAGGTACACTAAAGGCAGAACCTCTGCATAGGCAGGAACTGCTGCACCATATATTATATTCTACCTGCCACATTTGTGGAGAGGTAGTTCTGTGACAGGCATACACATGACTGGGAATATGCTGACATGAAAGGGTTGACAGTCCTAACGTATTCTTTGGCTAGAGAGAAGCATAAGGCCAGAGATATAAGACTAACAATCCAAAAATTATTCTATAACTCCAGTCATTGTCATCACTGCCAGAAGGCCTGTGATGGTAAAATGGATAGATCAAAACAAGCCATCAGCACCCGGAATGCCCTGGAGAAGGTGTGCCTGGCCATCTGCATCTCCTTCCAAGTTGTATTACTTTTATGATATTTATATAAACATGATCATTAAAGCCAAACAGGCAGATCTCTAGGGCATCCATGAAAGTGTGTCTGTGAAATGCAAAATTACATTTCGCTTCACATATCCTATAATAATTCAACAGGTGTTAACTCACCATGAGGCAAGTCTTATTTCATCCAAAATATCAACAGACGTCTCTACACATTGTATATTTCACTGGAGGAACATGTAGATTAGAATTTAAGGAAGTTGATATATTTCTGCCATTGCTTCTAATAACTACTGAGGCCTAAATCTTGGTAAATTAGCACTCTGGATTGTCACTTCTGACTAACTCTGAAGTCATTAAAGGATAGGAGAATGTGGGCATCTCCTGAGAGCCATTTCTGGGCCTACTGCTCATGCTACAGGTCTTACCTAGGCCATATGTAAGTTAATTATCAGTCATTAGCAGCTACTAAACAGCCAACCCTGTGCTAAGCAATTTATACATCTAGTTTCACTTAATCCCCACCATAACCAAGAGATTTATTGCTCCACTTTTAAGCAATGGCTTAAAAGGCTGATAGGTATTAACTGTGGTCATGGAAACTCCCCACAAACAGCACAAGAACTTGAATTTACATAGAGAGATGGCTTAGCAGATACAGATTCTTGCTATCAAGCCTGACAACCTGAGTTCGAACTCTGGGACCCACATGGTGGAAGGAAGAGAACTGACCCCCACAAGTTGTCCTTTGACTCCTACAAGGGCACTGTGGTATGTGTACACCCACACACATACATATAGAAAAATATAAATGTGAAAGATTAAGCATATATTATTTTTAAAACAAACTCAAACCCAGACCCTCTTTCAAGACTCTGCCTCTGCTCGTTCCTACATGCTGTGACTTGGCTACAGGTTTTCCAGTTATGTTTGCTTGGTTCAGGCTTTTGTTATAGCCCAAATCTACTTGACTCTCTGCTTTTTATTTTTGAAGGGAGATGCTCTCCTGGCATCTATTTTCATTGTGATGCCTGTTCTTTCTGAACGCCCATTCACTTGACTTCTGCTCACCTTCTCCTTGGGTCTGCTGAGGTGAGAGATTGCTCTCTGGCATGCAGTACTTGCCAGCTTTTCTTACCCAGGTTCCACCCAAATCACTAGTCCTGGACCTTTATGGCAAGCCTATTCCAGCCCTGCCCCCCTCTCCACTCCAGACCATTTCTGTTTTGTCCCAGCTCTTGCCCCTGTGTGTCAAGGTTACTTCTTTGCCCAAGGGAACAGAGCTTCTAAATGTTGGAAGGGTGCCAAGGCCTCTTTGGGAAAAGTAATTAATCACACTATAAGAGGCACTCACTCGTAAAGCAAGTCACACATAAAAATTCAGCCTGGAGAATCTCAAACAGAATATCACCCAACTTTTCCTAAGGATGTGTTGATTAAACCACAATGAGTTAATTATGTGAGTGTCCATAAGGTATATTTATAAAGGTAATGGCCCATTAGGCTGCACACAATTTAAAAGTGATGTGAGGCCAGTTCCAAAACTTCTGAATGCTTTGACCATTTAATTACATACCAGAGAGGGAGAATTTAAAAAAAATAAGAAAGGAAAAATAAAAGGAAAGGAGGCATTACAAGGCTGGATCAGTTCTGCCCAGCACTTTGACCAAATTTACTCTTCTGAGCCCCAAATCCCAACCTTATCACCAAGAACCAGCTGCATCACTCAGTCTGTGAAGAAGACAGCACAGGCACTACTACCCTGCTGCTCAGAGCCTGCTGGGCTCTAGTTCTTGGCTTTTAGATTTCTCCAGAGAAGACTTTGCAGCAATTAGAATCTAGCCAGGCAGCCTGGGGTAGGACCCAGAGCCTCATTCATGCAGATCACCACATGATGCAAAAGAAAATGTACAATCAGAAAGGTCTAAAAGTCTGAAGTCCAAACTTGAATAAATACATAAGTATATATTTGCATTGCACTCTTTTTATCTCAGGTGGTCTATCATCTGTCTATCTATCTATCTATCTATCTATCTATCTATCTATCTATCTATCAATCTATCTATCCATCTATCTATAACTCTGTGTGTATTTGTGTGTGTGTGTATCTGTGTGTGTTTGTGTGTGTATATGTGTGTATGCATACATGAGAGTGAAGAGAAAGGGAGGATGGAAAATGGAGAAATGCTGAGGATTGATGAGGCAAAAGACAGGCAGGCAAACTGCAGAATGGGAGTCAGAATCCATTGAAGAATACAAGAAAGAAAGGTTGAATTAAAAGAAGGAAAGACTAGGAAAGGAGGAAGGAAGAAATGGGATAATATGTCTGTGATCTTGTACTTGAGGTCAGGATGTAAAGCATTCAGATGATGCTATTCTTAACTGAGCTGGGCATTCGCATGCCTGAATCTGGAAGAACACTGCCAGCATCTGTTGTAACTCACTTATGTCCTATCCAGACAAGTGACTAGAAGTGAAAACCTACCCCATCATCCAACCCTGCCCAACTTCACTGCCCATTTTGCACAGAAGACAAAGCCCACTTAGGAGAAATTCCCAGCAGTTGCATATATATTCTCATTGAACTTTTCTGGGAAATGCTGAAAAAAGAGACAAAGAGAAGGGGCATGGGACCGACCATAAGTCATGTCTGAAGGATGCTTGGGATTTTCCCACAGATGAACGTGGTACTTCTAGGTCACACACTCTAACTACTATAACAAGGAGACTACACACTTTCTTCCTTCCAGCACATTATCATACAACACCTCTACCACATCCAAATAAGGCTCTGACAAAACCCCTTCAAGAGCTGTGTTCAAGGCCCTTACCATACAGCACCCTATACAGCCCCGCATGAGATGGCAACTACACATTAAAATCTTTCCTATGTAATTCCTATCTCCCATGTCCATGCTATGTCTTCCAGTGATCCTCATTAGCCCTCCATGACATGCCCTCCTGACTCTGTGCATTGCACTCCCATTCTACTTTTGAACTGGGGCTTTATTTGCTCATCCTAGCAAATGCCTAACTGGCCTTCCACACTCTCCACTCTTTCAACACCACCTCAATTTTTTGTGGTGCTCATGGTCATCTCTGTAGCTTGGTCTCTACTCCAAATTCTAATCTCATAGACACAAAAGACTCCACATGGAGAGAACTAGGCTTAGGTATCCTCTGATCATTTTAGTGCTCAATTCATATGTGGCAACCCTTACTGTACTGTACTATACTGGCTACCATACTAGTTTCTGACAATGTGCAGGCGATTTAAAGGTCTTTTCACAAGTACATTAGCTAGGAGGAGAGAGAGAGAGAGAGAGAGAGAGAGAGAGAGAGAGAGAGAGAGAGAGAGAGAGAGGAGAGAGATTAATTAGCATCACAGATAACTCAAACTGAGATAGAGGATTCATGCAATGAGAGCAGAGAGGCAGGGAGGAAGAAGAATGAAACAGGTCAGGCTGAGATCACAGGGTCATGATACTTGTCACTTACTCTATCATTGATGAGCATTCCTGATGCCTACAAGGTAGGTGCCGCAGTGAAAATCCATCCCAAATCACATGAGAAATAACTCAGGATGTCCAATACCAGCTTAATGTGCAGAAAATTGCTCTAATTAACCAATTTAGTTGCACTCCATATGTTTTGAGGTATAGTATTTTCATTGTCCTTTACTTGGAGACATTTTGAGATTCCAAGGTGAGTTTTTAATGAAGAATTAAGTTTCCAAATACTTTTATGATTGATATGAAACTAAATTACCTTCTGCTCATAAAACCTGCTATTGATTCCTTGAAATTGCCTGAGGAGTCTTCCTTTGTGACCTAAACTATGGTTAGACTGTGCAAGCATCTTTTATGGTTGTAGAATTCTCTAAGTTACAGCAAGATACATTTATGTAAATCACTCACTCTGTAGATCTGTGAGACCCAGTAATTATGTCTGACTCCTTCTGTCTAAATACATGAGACTTTGCTTGTTGCCATGTTGTAGACTGCTTTATCCCAGTGGGTATGTCTCCCTTAATTCTCTTTTATTTGAGGCTGTTATTTCTTTCAAATCTTGCTTTTGCTTTATATCTGGGAACTTTTTCTTAGAGTCATTGTTATCTCCCATTAGCAAGGTAAAGTTCACAATCAATCTTATAATTTCACCCAATAATAGTTGACTTTAGTCTAATGATACTTATTGACATTACTAGTATTTACATATGCTGGTTTCAACCAACATATTTTGTGTTTATTAACTTTGATTTCTTTGCTCCTTTAACCTTTTTTTTTTCTGGCCTATGATTAAACTGACAGAGGTTGACATATTCTGTCCCTTTTCTTTCCCTATTAAGTTTAAAATTATAGATTTTTGTGTCTGTATTTTTAGTCATTACCATAATTATAATAAGTATAATAACTCCTCCAAGCAAAATTTAAAATCTCACACAATGCTTCCTTTCCCCCAAATGTATCAGGAATCTGAATGCACCTGAAGGAGATGTTAAGTACCGTCTGATCTTCCTGCTGCTATCTGGAATTTATTTTATCATGTAAAATTACACATTTATTTAATAGCCACTCCTTAGTATTGTTTTTGCATAGCTTCTTCATTGCCTATTCCTTAGCCATTCTTCACATCTTTGGATGACTATTTTCTCACTGAAGCACACTTGCAAACATGTCAAAGGTTTGGTTCACTACTCTATTACAAATGTCAGGCCTTGCTGGAGACCACTTCATTTCAGCCTAATTGTTTGCCTTTTTTCTTGAGTAGATTCCAGATATTTCTTTGTCTTCTGTTCTGTTTCAACTCAGTATAACTCTTTCTTTTGTTTGGTACCTGGAAGGCACCCTGGAAGATTCTGGTCTCATTTACGTTTTGCAAATTTCTCAGTGACTTTGTTTCCTACTATTAGTCCACCAGTCCTTCCAGTCATCAGAAAATGTTGGAGAACCTCAATACATTTTACCTTTCTCTATTCCTTCAGAGAACACAACTGCTCTGCTTACCATGCCCCCTTGTTTGTTTCTTATGTGAGTTTCTTTAAGTTCACTAATTCTCTTTTCATTGGAATTTAGGATCAAAATGGCTGTGTTTATTTTTTTTTTAAGTTTGAGAAATTTTTTCTTAGAGTTTAAAATAACCACAGAGCAGGCAAGCTGTCTGCTGGGAAACAATGGAGGAGAGAACAAAAAGCATGTCACTTAAGCCAGCACTGTGATCAGCCACATGATAGACGAGCACCTACATGGTAGGGAGAGAACTTTAGAAAAAGACAAATGAAACTTAAAATGTTGAGAAGCCACAAAGTGTTAGGGGAAGTATGCCAGCTTAGAAAGGAGATGAGAATAAAGAATGAGAAATTACACTTTTGAAAAAATGCAGAAAAGCAAGCCAACTTATAAACCCTCCTGGTTATGCCCTATAAAAGACTTCATTATTATGTTGGTTGTTGCTGCTGCTATTGCTGTTGTTGTTGAGACAGGGTTTTACTCAGATGGTCTAGAACTTACTGTATCGACCAGATTGGCACCAAGTTCATAGAGATCCACCTGTCTCTGCCTCCAAAGGGCTAGTATTAAAGGTGTGTGCCAATATGCCAGGTTTTAAAATACATTTAACAAGAGGAAAATTAGCCTGATCCTGGAAACACATCCAACTACCTAGGACTAGAATGCCATAGATCTTGCAGAAGCATCTACAACCACCACATTACCAAACCAGCATAATCTCTAAGGACATTCTAAACATTTTCTCTATACCTACAGGGAAGCATACCTTTCAGCCCTCATCAAGGAAACTTCTTTTTGCAACAGATGGAAACCATTACAGAATGCCAGAGCCGATCAAAATACAGAGTTGTGAAGCCCAGTCCCTCAGATACATCTCCAGAACACTTTTGCACCTAAGACTCAGGGATCATTGATGAAGAGGGGTCAGAAATGGTCTAAGAACCAGAGGAACAGGGAGTTGGCTGTGAGATTATGTCTCCTACTAAATATTAGTAATTATAGCCATGAAATATAACCAACATGGCTGCATAAATATGACCTAAACAAGGACAACACAAAAGATATGCAGGCATGGAATAGTGAAAGCTTATGAAGGCCTCAACTCAACTGATAGATAGATAACAAATGTCATTTAAAAACTAATTATTCCAGCTATCTCTCTAGCATGGCTCATGGTAAGTCCACCTTCCTAAAGATGCTCTCTCAGCTAAGTTGTTAACCTGTCCCAATGGCAATGTTAGGTCTTCAACCAGGCCAGAAATTCTGTTCTCCTGAACAGAAGGAGGTTTTCATTTACTATTACTATTATTCCTTAAAGAAATATACTACATATGTTTTCATTTCTAAGATTTCTTATTATTTCTCGCAGCCACCTAATCTTACTCCTTTTCTGTCTTCTCTCATATGTTTATAATTGGAATTATTCCTTCCATTATCACTTTGAGGATCCTCAGTGTAGCAACTTTAAAAGATCTTCATATGAAATTTCATATTTCTTGCATAGTCTTCTTTTGAAATTCTCATATTCACCTTTTCACATACTCTGATAGGTTTTTTTTTAGAAGCTCTATTTAAAACTGGATAGTTCTTCATTACTCTCTTTGTGTTTTTCTCTCCCTCTGCACATATAATCCATGTTTGTTATCCTTCACCAACAGATGCCCTAGTTAAAAAGTATTCAAGGACTCTCTATCCACAGTGATATTAGAATGCTGACGTCATTGTGATCGTCCTGGTTTATCTTTCTGACTAAAGGCAATCTAAGCCCACAGACTTCTTGAAGACCAAATTTCCAAGCACAAAATCAACACTATTTCCTTTGTGAGAAGTAGATAGAATCCACTTTTAGCCTCTGAAACCAAGCAGTTAGCTTGGTTCTAGGCTTCCAACTCCTGCAGGACAGTTTCAATACTTCCAACCCAGTGATAATAGCATTCTAGCTGTAGTCCTTAGAGAAGCCACTGTATTACACTCTGCTTAGTACTCCAGAACCTATTGTGTTCCACAAAAAGCTCCCTTTAGGTCTTATATTTTATTAGTCTACTATATTTATTTTTTATTTATAACTCTTGGAGTCTTGTGTTTAAAACATTAATAAATAATATAAGATGCCATATATATATATTTCTTATAAATAGAGAAGGAAAGGGAAGCTGGACATTGTACCCTATGGACAACATTCCTTAGATTCATCTAATTCTCCCCATCCTGCTTCTTTCTTCTACTATTAGAAATGTTACTTTCTTTGGTGAATATTGCCTCCCCAACTTCCATCCACATGGCTTAAGTGAGCATGATACATGCATAAGATCCTTATATATTCCATCATCTCTCTCAACTAACACAGTGGACAAACCCAGTCTCTACTTCACTTTACCATGAGTCAGTTCTAAGACTTGCCTCAGCTGGCTGGTAAACATGTTGACCCTTCACAAAGCAATTCCTAATTAGTAAAATCAAACTTAGCTCTGTAAGGTTGAGAAAAGTTGATTATTTAGAAATGCCATACCAAAATGAAACCCACTAAGAATACAGAATGGCCAAGGAACTGGGTAAATCACTCAATTTTGATGAAGTTACTCAATCCTTCAATGAAAGCACACCTAAAGATTCCCTTTCTCTGAAATCAAGATTTACAGAAGCCCATATATTTTCTGCTCTGCCACCGATGAATGATGGTAAGTAGATACCCACTCACTGTGCAGATATCCCAGTTAATTAGACCCTAATGGGCTGCTCTATGTTTAGATCCTAAAGACAGTCAAGTCAGGTAAGGTTAACAAAACTCCCTATACCTCAGTTTCCTGAGCTGTAAGCAAGGATTAAAAATCAGGATTGATATCATGAGACTCTTATACTTCATAAATGAATTAATCCTTTGAAACTGCCCGACTGGCAACACATCCTTTATTTGTTGAATCTGTAATGCTTTTTCTGTCTCTAGCCTTAATCAAATTTTAGTCAGTTTGCTTAAAAGGCCAGTTTTCAGACATCATCTCGGATTCAAGTCCTCCTTAATTTAAGAAATGTGGCTGAATGAAGAAAGTTCGGGGAGGGGGAGCTGTGTCACTGCCTTTGCTACATAAATTTCTGGAAGACAGCTAGAGATAAATCCTGAATGTAGCATATTAAATCAAGAACCTCAGCGACTTTATGGAAATTCTGCCAGGCCTGGAGACACAAAGCGCTGCAGGAATATCAGGTGTCTTTCTTCACAATGTGCACAGAATCTACTCTGCTTTGATTCAAGTTCTCGGGAGGAAACGAAAATGATAAATTTTTTTTGAGGAATTATGAAAGGGCACTGCAATCAGAGTCCTCCATTATGACAAGGATAAAATATCAGTTTTTGTCAGGATAAAATGAAGCACAGATTGGCCCTGATAGGGGAAATTAAATTTCTAGCCTCCACTTGATTTGATATTTATCACTCTTTTACTTCAGAAATGTTCTGTCACAAAACATTTTTAAAAATTCTTTTTATTCATCACACAGCAAACAAACTTACAGGCTCTTAGGAAAGAGAAATGGCAAATAGAGAATATGATTGAGAGAAAAATCAAAGGGTAGAGTAAGAAAGGGGGATAAAGAAAAGACTAGAAATATGAAGTTTCAAAGACAAAAAAAATGAGTGTAGAGAGGAGGTATAACTATGGGTTCCAAGGAACTGGTGAAAATCCTATCAGCTATGCTCTGCAATGAGGCTACCGAGTCAGTATCAAACCACTGCTGCAGGCAGTTGCTAGGACAACAACATCCCTCCATCTAAGACACCAAAGACAGAGAGCAGCAGTAAATAGCAAAGTGCCCATCACCTCTTCATTGTCAGTTTTCCCTGCCTCATGTTTTAGGACCAGAAAAAAAATTTTTTTCAAATCACACAAAACCAACATTTTTATCAAAAACATACAGATAATCATAAATTGTCTTGAATAGCTGAGTTGAAGCTGCCTAATATAAGAAATCAAACTTGTTCTTTGAATGATAGTGAACCAAAATCTAAATTTTTTCCCAACTCTCTGCAAACCAATGGAGCTCTTGCTTCAGTTATCAACTGTCTCTTGTAGAATAGACACGTTTCTACCCTCATCTACCAGGTCAATTTGAAAATTTAATTGTGTCAACGACATGTATATCAGTGACATAAGTGGACAAGGCTCCTTTAGATTGTCTGAACACTGGCAAAAACAAACACAGAAGCATGAATGGTGCCCTGTGCCCACTTAAGACAAGATCTGATATCTAGTTAGTGTAAAAACAAATTATTCAATATAAATGATGATCAGTGTTATTGGCCAGTCACTCTTCTAAATAACACAAAGAATAAGAAAAGTGGTGGCAAATAGTTCTTGTCTTTAAAGAGATAATAAGTGCCATGTGGAGCAGGTGGTGGAGGTGCATGCCTTTCATCCCAGCACTCACTCAGGAGGTAGAGTCTGGCAGTTCTCTGAGTTAGAAGAGATCAGCCTAGTTTGCAGAGTGAATTCTGGGACAACCAGGGCTACACAGAGAGATCAAGTGTTGAAAAACCAAACCAAACAAACAAACAAATTACTGCCATGTGAAGAACTAGAAATGTACTCTACTATAAAAATTTGCATTTATTTATTGTGTGTGTATATATACGTGTATATCTATGGGTGTGTCATAGTACTTGCCTTAGGTAGGGATTTATTGCTTTGAAGAGACATCATGACCACAGCAAGTCTTATAGAAGAAAACATTGAATTTGGGGATGAATTAATGTTTCAGAGGTTTAGTCCATTATCATGGAAGGAAACATGGTAGCATGCAGGCAGACATGGTGCTGGAGAAGTAACTGAGAGTTCTACATCTTGATCCACAGGCAGCAAAAGGAGACTGTGCGCCACACTCAGAGTAGCTTGAGCATAGGAGACCTCCAAAGCCATTCTCCTCAATGACACACTTTCTCCCACAAGGTCACATCCACTCCAGTAAGGCCACACCTTCCAACTTGTCACTCCCTATAGGCCAAACATTCAAACATGAGTCTATGGCATCATTCCTATCCAACCCACACAGTACTCCACATGGATGTAGAAATCAAAGAACAGCTGGTAGGAGTCAGTTCTCTCCGCGTGGGTTATCAAGTTTATAGACATGTAATTTTACTTACTTAATCATCTAATTAGCCTATCATATACTTAAAGGAAGTTCTCTATAAAAGTACAATGTAAGTAGTGTGAGATTTGAAATGGGAACCAAAGGTAAGTAGAGAAGATATTTTCAGATACAAAATCTGAAGGAAAAACTTCCAAGCCAAGTCGGGGAGGCGAGCATTAATGTTCTAGGTTAAAGCAATATGTGTACAAAAAAAACTATGAACAACAGAACTTCAGAATGGCTATAAAGTCTAGGGCCAATCCGTATAGCTTCAACTATTTATGAACTCAGTATCTTTGGCAATTATTAAATTATGATTATAGTGCCTACTTCAGAGCATCACTGAAGTCACAAAAACATGGTCTGTCAGGGAATAAGCATCCATATATGTAACTTATTACGATTCACAGTTGTCATGCTATAAAAAGAGTTGGGTCATAGATTAAAAAGAAGCCAGAATTTCAAAGTGCATTTCATTTCTTCTGTGAGGGAATCCTTTGCTGGAAACTCCAGTGAAAAATCATACCATAGTACAGAGCTTCTACTTAGAGAAAGCAGCATGCTGGCAGGAGGATTATGGGCTGGTACATTGTCGAGGTTTAGTTTGGATGTAATCAACTTCACACTACAGTGTGGACAGTAGGAACAGAAAAGAAAGACATTTATTTGAAAGAAGTCAAAGAGAGGATATGAAGGTAGGGTTCTGATTATGAATACAAAGGGAGGAATCTGCTCTGAATACAAAGTTTTGAGTCTGCATTATATGAACAAGGATAGTAGCATGAAGAACAATTGAGGTGGTGGCATGACGAGGTAGATAGATAAAGGAATATCGAACCTACTCAGCTTTCACAGTGATGGCACTGGAATGCTTACAATAACCATGTAAGGTTAACAAACAGACATTTGCAAACATGAGCCAGTAAGTTGGAAAAAGAGCTTGGGCTCTACTTAGCACTTTGAGATCCAGTTGCATACAGATAAGAACCTGGAAGAACATAAAATATAGTTGAGAGACTTTATAAGTATGAAAGGATAATATGCTTACAGAATCATTGAGAAGGGCAGTGGTTCTCAACCTTCGTAATGCTGTGACCCTTTAATACAATTCCTCAAGTTTAGTGACCCCCATAATATTATTTTGCTGCAACTTCATAACTAAAATTTTGCTATTGTTATGCATCATAATATAAATATCTTATATGATATGCCACCCCTAAGGGGGTTCTGACACAGAGGTTGAGAACCAGTAGCCTAGAGAAACTGCATTTGGGAAATAGGAAATAAAATAAAAAGATAACTATCAGGGTCCTTCATGACAAGAAAAGTAAGGTCTTCCAGAAGCTGAAAGGGTAAGTGGTTGTCTCTAGAAAAATCATTAAGAACACACAGGGGACCAGAATGGCATTGGGTTATGGTGCAAAGGTTAACTCAGCAACTCAGTGAAACATGCACAATATCAAAACATCTAAATATATAAAGCAACATTCACCAATCTGAAGGAAGAGACAGACACAGAAGAACAGGAGAAGACATTTGTGAACTCATACAGTTTAGTAGACAAATCAAACATCATATTCCTAAGGGAATAATCAGAACTGATCAGCACTACAAACTCTGTTGAGTTCATTGATGTGCCTTGAACATTCTACCCAGAATGCATATTCTTCTCAGTTACAGGTGGTATGTTCTCTAGTGTGGCTCATACATTAAGGTGTAAAGAAATTGAGGTTCATGACTGAAATCATGTCATCTACCTTTTCATTGAAAAGAAATGGAATAAAATGACAGTAAGAAACCCGAAAAGTTGCAGATGAGCTGATACTTAACAATGGGGAAGGTAGGTATACTGAGCCAGTGCAGTCAGAAGTCTATGAGTTTGCAGCACTTACTTGTTTCTTTGTTCATTTATCTAGCAGTATTTGAGATTGAACCCAAGGCCTTATGCATGCTAAACAAGCATTCTACTATGAAGCTAAATCCAGGAAAGTCCTGTCTAATTTTATTTTTCATTTTGATGATTTGGCAAAGTACAATCAGTAGAAACATTGTAGACTTTTTTAAAGACTAGATAGTGTGGAATACATACCTGTAACACCAGCACTAGAGAGATAGACAAAAGATCCTTAAAGCTCGATGCCCAGGCAGCCTAGCCTAATTGTCATGTTTTAGGCCAAAGTGATAGGTCCTATATATATGCATGTGTACACACACATACACACACATACACACACACATATACACACACATCTGTATGTATGAATGTATGTATGTTTACATATATACATATATGTGTGCATATATATACATATATGTATATATGTATATGAATATATATGTATGTATGTGTGTGTACATGTAGGTGATGATCCACTTTATAATTTACCACAGTTAAATGTATGCAAATATATAAGAAAGCTAAAATTCTGCATTCATAAACCTATTCACAGTCAAAAAGATATGCATGAAATGGAAAGATTCATAACTACATAAAGCTGAACCAAATGAATAGCATACTGTTGGTAGACAGCTTAAGCATTAGCATGGTCAATTACCATGTTATTCTATGCATCAGATGAATTATATATGGTGGAAAATATGCAAGAATTGAGACTACTTTTCTCTAGGATGCACAGTTTACTGGCGAGACAAACTCTCCATATGGAAATGATGAGACCCACCTGGCACCTTAAGCAGCTATTGACACCCCTTAAGATAGCCTCAATAGCCACATAGGGGAATATAAAACTCTTACAGTAACCAGCATACACTGACATTTACTTTATGCAGTTGTAAATCCTTACATTTGTGTACATCTTTTTGACTGTGAATAGCTTTGTGGACACAGAATTTTAGCTTTTCCTTATATATTTGTATATATTTTACTGTTGTAAATTGTAAAGTGGACCATCACCTATGTGTATTGTAAACATTAATGAAATCATGATATCTTGCTCTCATTTTCAATATTTCTGGACTATGTGGTCCATCTGAGGTTTTTCAAATTTTTAGGAATAAGAAAAATATCTATATCTAAGTAGACTCTTACAGTGCAATCTCACTGTATATAGGCCAGCTGTATATTGAAACATGACAATTCCAGAACAATCAATAGACCAGAGAGGGATTAAAAATCAAAAATTTAAAATACACTGAGACAAATTAAGATGAAAACATAACATAGTAGAACTTAATGGAATATGGGATTCAACATCAAAATGATGTTTCTAACAATGAGAATGTCCATTATAAAAGAAGAAATATCCCAAATAAGCAATTTAACTCTATAACTCAAGGAATTACACAAAAGATGAGACCAAGGCCAATATTATCAGATAAAGTAATAATGAAGATTAGACCAGAAATAAAACAGAACTGAAAAATCAATAACAATAAAAGCTGGATTATTCTAAAACATAAACAAAATTCACAAAGCATTAACTGTTGTATTAGGAAAATGAAAAACTAAAATAAAAGAAATGACAAATCAGATTATACTGTAGTAAATATCTTGAAAATCTCTTAGACTATTAAAACCAATTGCCAACACATTGGATAGTCTAGAAGAAAAGGGTAAACTATTAACAACAGGCAACCTAGGGAAATAAAATCAAGGAGAAACAGAATGCTGGCCACGGTGCTGTAGACCTGTAATCCTAGGTCACAGATAGTGAAGGTGAGAGAAAGTATTTTGAGAGCTAACATGGGCTAAATAAGAGCCTGTCTCAAAAAACAGTGCAAAGAATCAAAAAGAGAAGCAAGAAGAGAAGGAAAAATAAATAGAAATATAGAATAGAAATATATATATATATATATATATATATACAAATATATACAAATACATAGACATATAATTGAAATATAATTCAATTTATAATAAATTGAAATATAATTATATACTTATATAATTGAAACCACCTTTTTTGAATTCTTCTAAAAATTAGAAGTAGATATACATTCAAACTTAACTTATGATATAGCATCATCCTGATACCAAAAGGAGATCAAATTCTTAAAAGATACAAAAAATACTTTTTGCCATCAAAATGATTTTTTCGCATTAACAGAGAAACGGAGCCCCCAAAAATCATATGGAACCACAAATGCCCCAAACAGATGAAATAATCTTACAAAGCACAATGCTAGAGGTATCACACTAAGAATTCACAATCTGTTATAAAAATACAGCAGCCCAAAGAGAACCTGTACCCATTGTGACATTACACCTGCATTTCAAAAAGCAGAATCCTATGGAGCAATGGAAGAGAATAGAGACGTTGCTAACAAACCAATGTAAATGTATCAATAACACAAAGCAAGAAAAGTCCCTTTAATTCACAATGCTAAGAGTTATCTACATGCAAAGTGAAATTGGATCCTTTCTTGCAGTGTATAGGGGGAAAACAAACATATCCACTAAAAGTTTAAAATAATGAAAAGGAAAAATATCTTCTTGACACTGCCCTCATGACAGCAGTGTGTATTGCAAAGAGCTCTAAATCTAAAAGACAAATAGATTGCTTTTAACAAAAAAATTCTGTTTAAGAAAAGAAAGAATAAATAAATGAAAAGTTAAAACTATAGAGCAGGAGAAAATACTTATGAAGTACATATTATATAAGTGGCTAGTATCCAACATGTACACGTAAAGAGCAAAAAATGAATAGAAAATTTTACAGTACATGTTAAAAATTAGCTAAGAGCTTAAACAGGTATTTTTCAAGAAAATGAATAAAAATAGCAACCAAACAAATGAAAAGAAGTAATTTTGATATCTGAGAAATTAACATTAAAACCACAGTGAAATATAATTTTATAACTGTTAAAATGTCTATTCACAAAGACAATGACAATAAATATTAGCAAGGATTAAAAATAAAAAGGAAACACCTGTACCCATTTAGTAGTAATGTAGACTGTTATGGCCATTGGAAAATAGCATAGTTCTTCTTCAACACATTGAAAATAAAACTTACTGAGTTTGTTGACCTCACTTCTGAGAATATGAAGTGAAGTCTGTATCTCACCTATACTCTCATGTTACGGAAGATAATTCTTTTTTTTTTCATTTTTTTTATTGGATGTTTTATTTACATTTCATATGTTGTCCCCTTACCCCATCCCCCACCCACCCAGGAACCCCCAATCCCCTCACCCCTCCTCCTTCTTCTCTGTGGATGTAACCTCTATCTACCCCCCCCC
>NW_021604912.1:576045-592011 GCF_004785775.1 Grammomys surdaster | reverse complement strand
CCCCCCCCACTCCCACCTCCCCACTCTGAAAATTCCCACCCCCTGGGGCGTCCAGCCTTCATGAGGTCAAGGTTCTCTTCTTCCACCTATGCCCAGCAGAGCCCT
Organism: Grammomys surdaster; assembly: GCF_004785775.1. Classification (NCBI taxonomy): domain Eukaryota; kingdom Metazoa; phylum Chordata; class Mammalia; order Rodentia; family Muridae; genus Grammomys; species Grammomys surdaster. The sequence continues at coordinate 591,906 of NW_021604912.1, read as the reverse complement.
CCACTCTTACATATTCAGCTAAAGCCCTGGATCCCTCCCTAAGTGCTCCCAGGCTGGTGGTTTAGACCCTGGGAGCTGTGGTTGGTTGGTATTGTTGCTCTCCTCATGGTGCTGCAAATCCTTTCAGCTCCTTCAGTCTTCACTCTAACTCCTCCATTGAGAACCCCATGATCAGTTCAATGGCTAGTTGTGAGCATCTGCCTCTGAATATGTCAGACTCTTGAAGACCTCTGAGGAGACATCCATATCAGGCTCTTATCAGCATGCACTTCCTGACTTCCACATCAGCATCTACCTTTGGTGGCTGCACATGGGATAGATACTCAGGTGGAGTGGTCTTGAGACGGCCCCTCCTTCAGTTTCTGTCCCTCACTTTGTCTCCATATTTGCTCCCTTGAATATTTTGTTGCTCCTTCTAAGAAGGACTGAATCACCCCCACTTGGTCTTCCTTCTTTATGAGCTTCATGTGGCCTGTGAGTTGCATCTTGGGCATTTCAAGGTTCTGGGCTAATATCCAATAATCAGTGAGTGAATACCATGTGTGTTCTTTTGTGATTGGTTTACCTCACTCAGGATGATAATTTCTAGTTCCATCCATTTACCTAGGAACCTCTCAAATTCATTGTTTTTAATAGCTGAGTAATACTCCATTGTGTAAATATATCACATTTTTTTAATCCATTCCTCAGTTGAAGGACATCTGGGTTCTTTCCAGCTCCTGGCTATTATAAATAAGGCTGCTATGAACATAGTTGAGCATATGTCCTAGTTATATGTTCGAGCATCTTCTGGGTATATGCCTAGGAGGGGTATAGCTGGATCCTCAGGTAATGCTATGTCCAATTTTCTGAGGAACCGCCACACTGATTTCCAAAGTGGTTGCACCATCTTGCAGTCCCACCAACAATGGAGATGTGTTCCTTTTTCTCCACACCCTCGCCAGCATCTATTATCACCTCAGTTTTTAATCTTAGCCATTCTGACTGGTGTGAGATGGAATCTCAGGGTTGTTTTGATTTGCATTTCCCTGACAACTAAGGATGCTGAACATTTCTTTAGGTGCTTCTTGGCCATTCGAGTTTCTTCCGTTGAAAATTCTTTGTTAAGCTCTATAGCCCAGTTTTTAATAGGGTAATTTGGTTGTCTGGAGTCTAATTTCTTGAGTTCTTTATATATATTGAATATTAGCCCTCTATCAGATGAAGGATTGGTAAAGATCTTTTCCAAATTTGTTGGTTGTCGTTTTGTCCTATCGACAGTGTCCTTTGCCTTACAGAAACTTTGCAATTTTAAGAAGTCCCACTTGTCAATTCTTGATCTTAGAGCATATGCCATTGGAGTTCTGTTCAAGAACTTTTCCCCTGTGCCCAAGTATTCAAGGCTCTACGGAAGATAATTCTTAAAAACAAAGATATTGAAACAATCTAAGCATCTATTGATGAAAATGGAAAACGAAAAAGGAGATACATCAAGATGTTTAGAATATTATTCAACCTTTAACTGCAAAAAAAACCTGTCATGCATGATGTTATAGATAGAAGGGGAAATATCCCCAATGAAATAAAACATGAAGGAATAATACTGTCAGACTTTAATTATATGTGGAATCTTCCAGGTTTAAAATTTTAATCACAGACTAAGGATGATGGTCGTTGTCAGTATAGTGAGGAATTTGGTCAGAGGATACAAAAGATGGTTGAAATTAAGGGATTAAGTTCTGAAGATCTGTGGTACAGAATGGATACTAGTTAATAATTCTGTACAATATACTTGAAGTTTACAAAAGAGAGGTCATTTTAAATATTCTCATAACAGACACTGCTATTTGAGTTGGTAGACATGTTAACTAGATTGACCATAGTAATCATGTCTCCCAGTGTAGCCATATATTAATAATATCATGGTTTACATCTTAAATATATTGCATACAATTTGATTTAAATGTACTTTAAGGAAGCTAGTAGTGGATGTGTGTCAAGAGTTAAAGGAGTGAGATGGGAAAGGAGAATACTGAAGCAAAAAAAATTATGACTTAGTGATTTCAAAGATGAATTCATGGGGTAAGGCAGGAAACAGTAAAACACAGTTTTACTGTGAAGAAGCATATGCTATTTTGGGGCAAAGATACAATACCTGGAGAAGCTACCAAAAAGGTAAATTATAAGGAGATAAGCTGGTAAGTGCATAAAAGGAAGTGGAAAGCTGGCTGAGCACCACTGGGTACATTGCATTTTGTTAAGCAAAGGTCTACTTTAACATTTGGGGTGGGCAGCAGGCAGCAGAAGGAATGAGAGCAATGGGTGGGAGGAACTTGGAAGGATGGGACAGGGAAGAGAGGAGGAAGGAGACTGTGATTAGAGAAAGAGAGCAGAAATAAACAATAACTTGGGAGTTCGATGTAAAAAAGTTTGGACAGAGTAGTTTTTCAGGTTTGAGGGAATAATGAATTGCAAGATGTGGGCTATGGGTGCAAACCCATTCCACTCTCCTGCCAATTTGATTCCTCTCTGTACAGCATCCATGGCAAATGTTCATTCAGCCTTGACTTAATTATCTCAGAAGACATAGAATTCATTATCACATAAATTAGCTAATTCTGGTTCGGACTGTTCAAATTGAAAGTAAGTTTTCTATAACCACTATACCTTAGTCCCACATCTATCCTCTGGACCAAAGGGATTTAGGCAAATTCTTCTCTGAAATAAGCGTACACCTGTAGATAAATGACATCTCAACTTGTTCCTTAGTTCTAATCAAAATATTCCCCTCATTCTTAAATACTTTCTCTCCTAGGCATTTAGAATACTTTACATGCTCTTTCCCACTCCCTGTCCCCACACACCTCATAACAACAACAGCTACAAGCCACTAAGGAATGCTGACTGTCTTCCTCAAGTAAGAGCCTCTCATTGAATTATTCAATATCAAAGAATCATTCCTAAAAACAGACATACAAGTAGCATTATTCAGACTGAGCTGATTGTGGTTTTGTGTTTATACATGTATATGTATATTTATATATTTACATATATTTTTGTATATGTATGCATAATATAACATATTGGGTACATAAATATATGTATATTTATGTATTTACATATAGTTATATATATACATATATATGTATATATACCCACACTCATTTTTGTATGCAACAATTAATAAAAAAAGACATTGAATTTGAAAAAAAAACAGTTTATAGGAAGGCTTGAAGGAAAGAAAGGAAAATAAAAATATGTGATTATATTATAATATCAAAACGAAAGAAACACATTGAGAGAATGTGCTTCAAAAGGGCTTGGAAAATGGCTCAGTGGATTAAAATCCTTGCTGACAAATGTTAAGAACCGGGGTTAAAAACCTCATAAACCTATTTTAAAACCTAGGCACTGTGGCACATACCTATAGTTCTAGTGCTAGAGAAGCAGTGGACCCTCAAAGCTTGCTGTCTGATCAATCTGGTAAAATCAGTAAATTCCAAGACTCTGTCCCAAAATCTAAAGTGGAAATCAACGGTGGCTAGTCTTGGTTTTCAACTTGACATATTTGCTAAGAGGGAACCACAAGTAAGGAATTGCCTACAATAGAGTGGTCTGTGTCTATGTCTGTGGTGGGGGACATTTTCTTGATTGCCAAGTGGTAGAGGGCTCAGCAGTACCATCACTAGGCAGATAAACCTGAGACGTGTAAGAAGGGTAGCTGAAAAAATTGAGCAAGGCAAAGAGGTCAAGTACACCACAAGAAGACCCACAGAGACAACTAGGGGTATCACAGAGCCTGGGACATTAACCAAGAACCTTGGTGTTCATGTGGTTCCCTTAACAAGTGAAATGAGGGCTTTCTCAGCCTCTGTTTCCTGCCTTGGTTCCCCTTCTCAGCTACCTGGACTGCCTGGATGGGCCTCAGTAGGAGAGGATGTGCCTAGACCTGCTGGGTGGTACCCAAGGGGGCTCCTTTTCTCTGGGGAGAAGGGATGGGGGCAATGGGAACTTGTAAAGGTGGGACTGGGAAGAGAAGAGGAAGGGAGCTGTGATCAGATGTAAAGTGAATAAAAATTAAAATTAACAATAAAATAAAACTATAGCTGTGATTAAAGAAGGAGGAGGAGGAAGAAAGGCAGCTGAATGTGAGCCTTGGAGCAAGATATTAGGCAACATTCCTTCTTGGTTTCCCTTCTAACTTACATAAGTAATCACTTAGAAGAGTAAAACAAATCCATTCCTCCTCAGTTTGCTTTTGATCATGGTTATTCATTATAACAACAAACAGAGGTCAGGCTAGAACACCAATGTTGACTTCTATTTTCCACATACACATGCACACACATAAACATGTAAACAAATAGACAAAAAAAAAATCTTCAAGTCTACAAGGAAGAGTATAAAGAGCAAATAGTATAGGAGCTCATGACGCTGGTATTGGACAAGCATGGGACCACTATAGGATTCAGCTGAATCAAATCCCAAGTGGGAATCTGCATAAAGCATAGCTCTGTCATATTCCACAGAAGCCCAATAGATACAAATGCCAAGGACCTCACCAAAAGGAATTTGTCTTCCTCTGTCTTGTGAAAAGTTGGCCTAAACTTCTGCTGTGACTTAAAATCTTGCTCATGAGAATTATCAGTCTGCTTCTTGCATGTTGTGTTCTAATTCTCAGGGTGAGATCCCTGTGGATCGTAAGATTCATGGGACACAGTATCTGACTTGAACATGACTGACCCACTTTAAGACATTCATCTGGATTCCAGCCCAAGATAAACAAGCCGGCCTTTTCAAAAGTAGAATATAGATATGCCATGTTATTTCTCGAGATGTAAACTTAAAGTTTCAATATTAATTAACCTCTCAGGAAAGCTTTTTATTCAGTGGCTTATTCCTCCGCAGTCCACCTACACATGGATTCATGTAGAATAATCCATGTTATTCTACCAATTCCCTTTCTGGCTGAACTTCTAAAAGGCCTCCTTTGGTGATTTTATTCCCATCGGTCTCTGTATTTCTCATTTCCATTTCATCCCCCTTCCCAGCTTCAACAACAGGCTATCCCTCTGCTGCTGTGCTTTCCATCAATCTAGCTGTTGTTTATCATAAATTAGCATTTTCAGTATCTATGCTTTGATTTAAAATACAGAATACAGTTCTGTTGACTGCATGTGAAGTGCCCACATACAGCTTGGCTGCCAAGGGTGCTGTTCACTCCAAGCTAGTGCTGAAAAAGAAACAGGCAGACAGTGGCTGCTCCTAAGAGCACATCATTAACATCTTATGACTAGAACGTTTGAGGCACAAAAACAGATAGAAGCCATTATTCTGGGTAAACTCAGGAGTGAGCTTTCAAAATAATGGAGCACCAATAAACAAGACCTACAAGAGATGTGGCTGTGGGGAAAGTACAGGTTCAATGTTGATGAGGAACCAATCCTTATGTCCTTCAACTGTTAGTTTCAGTACCTCAGTAGAGCAATTTCTATTTGTATGCTAAATACACTAAAACATGTTCTGAAAGGATAGGTATATGTCTGCAGGTAAACTTATGATTCATTATATATATATATATATATATATATATATATATATATATATATATGACTATAAGGCTTCTAAGCTTTGGTAAAAACACGGAAAAAAAATGAAGTTGAGGTTGAGTTTGAGTTTCTGACAATTTTCACATGCCAAGCAACTTTCAGAAGCAAATACTGTGAAAACATCACATGTGCCATCAACTTCCAATTTACCACTGAAGATGGTAAATTACGGTCAAAATTCATCATGTTGCTGGACTAGCATTTGGTGATGAGTGTCAGAATAGTTGACTAATAAGTTACATCCACTTGGATAATGATATTTCTATTTTATCTATACAATAATGTATTAAGCCCTTCCTGAAATGTTCGTATGTGTATCTAGTTTTAAATATTCAGACATATGCATCTACATAAATATAGATATATCAGTCTGTTCATTCTCTATTGCTGTCAAAAACCAATTAGATTAGCACAAGCTTGGAAGCTGAAATCAACATCCATTTATTTTATAATCTGTAGCTTAGAAGCCAAACAATGCCATTAGGTACAAAATCACCTTTTCAATGTCAGCTCTTTAAGAATTTCCTTTGTAGGCTTTAATGAGGAACCTCACTGAAGATTGAAAAATCTTATTCAGGTTGCCTACAGAATTGAGCCCCTCACTAATTCAGGAATAATGATTTCCTTACTTAGAGTCTTTTGCAGGTACCTTCTTCCATCCTCAAGGCAGCAACTGCAGGTCAACGTCCTTTCATGCTTTCACTCTTTCTGTTTGCTGCTTTACTTCTGTGTCCTTTTCTGCCACATGTGATTTAGAAGGACTTATGTAATTAAATTGAGCCCACTCTGGTAATCCAGTATAACCTCACTACCTTAAGGTCCATTGTTTCTTTTGTTATATAAAATGACTCATTCCCAAGACCAAGGGATTAGAACAAAGCCATCTTTGAAGATCTGACCGCCGCAGTGCAATTTTTCACCTGAGATCTTTGGATATTAAACTTGAACTGCTGTGGTCAGATCGCTGACTATACACAGGCATGCATACCACATGATGATATCACTCTTTGTTACCATTGCTTCCATATCTGTGACTCCACTTGCTCTGATTTAGGCTTTCAATTAATCTCTCCTATTTCAGCCCCATTCAATCCCCAAATCATTTCTGATAACAACAAAGGCAAACACCTATACCAAAATCTACCCAACATTAGTGGATCGTGTCCACCTGCTCTTATTCAAGTAGCTAAAAACTTTTCTTCACGTCCTGTCCTATTATCTAGCATCCACCCACAAGTAATCTAATGCCTAGGACTTCAATGCTGCAAATCATACAACTGTATCGGACCACCACCAAACTCCCCTTACATTTTCCTTGATATGTATAACTACATCTCTTCTTACCCACATCAATGTGAGCCACAACTGGGAGCAATTTTATTCTAACTTCCACAAGGGTGCTCTCACAAAGCAATGTCTGGAAGAAACAAACAGAATCTATTTTTTCACATGCCAGGTCTGAGCATACCCTCTGCTTAAGCAGATGGTAACAATAGGAATCACGCTGTTTAATGTCTTCATCTTGCTGTATAACCTGTGGAGAAGTTAAGCACAAACTGTGTGTCTCTTGAGTGTGCTACCCTCCTTGGAATTAAAATATTGTTCTGCGCTACACTTCCTGTAACTAAAATGTTGTTTTGTACCATATCTGTATATTCTGTCTTAGGGCATAGTGAAAAAGACAGCTATGTCAACCAGATTATGTCAAGTTTATCATAGCAACACCAGGGTTCTATCATTTCTCCTGATCAGACACTGGTTCTCATAGGACTACAATCTCTCAAATGTTGGTTGGTTCATCTGGTTCTCATAGGACTATAATCTCTCACATGTTGGGTGGGTCATCTGGACCCCTGCTTCTAATTTTAATGCCATGTTGCCCTAAAAGTCTAGATTTAATGTGGTCTTTAGGTATTTCTTCTTATCAAATCTTTTCTCTGTGGCTGTTTATATATTTCACCCCCTTGTTCAAAATTTAATTGCAATGACTTTCATCCATATGATTACTTTCATAGATTCCAGATAAGCATCTTCAATGTCTGAATTTTTCTGCCACACACATTATTCATTTTATACATTAAATGCTTTTTATCATGAAATCACATACTCTGTGAAAATGATTTTGGTAAACCTTTTTAATGTGAAGAAATAAGAATGTCATATGTTTCATTCTTTTGGCAAGTGAGGTCTTTCCACTTCGGTATCTGGGTGGGTTTCTTTAATGTTCTCCACAGTCCTGTCTCTCCCTTTCATTAGTAAACGAAGCTTGACCTAGTACTGACCTCAGTGGCTGCCAATAAATGATGTACTCACAGTTCAGAACATTGCTTCATATTGATAGTCCTTGTTTATGGACATAAAAGCAGATTGAAGCTGCAAGGCTGTCCTAACACTGGCCAATTTAATTTCAGTTTAATGAAACTCTGTCTTACTCTTTTTCTGGCAGATCTGGGATATTTTCAGGTAGGCTATTGCCAAATCAACTAAATTCTCCTATCCAGATTTTCTGTAAAGCATAGTAGAAAGGCTAAAATAGATAACATAGTGTTGGAAAAAACAAAACCAACAAAACAAACAAACAAACAAACAAACAAAAACCTCACACAATTGGAAACCACATCTGAAGTTTTGGTCAGCCATTTTTCACTGTGTTTCTCTCAACTTCCATGTTCTTCATAAAAGAATGACATACTGCCCAACAGATGAATCTTTTGTGTCTCCCTTCTAAGTCTTTGTGTTTTCTCTATGGCTGAGGATTGACCCCAGAGCCCTGAAAGTGAAGAAGCACCTTGAAACCAGCCTTCAAACTTCCTACTTCTAATTTCTTGTATTAAAACAATTTTTCTTCAGTAATGAAAGAATTAGGACCAAAGAATGATCCTTTTAAGACTGCCAGGCCACTTTCTAATGTAAGAGCAGATATGAATACTCTATAGCTAGTTATTTTCTGTACTTTGACCAGTTGTGACTTTATGCATTAACCATTATCCATTACACAAATAAACTTCTCTGTGGAATCTGAACTATGATGAGAGTGGAAATAACCTATGGGGAGATACACACACACACACACATAACTATATGTGTGTATACACACACACACACACACACACACACACATATATATATACATACATATATATATATGTATATATATATATGCAAAAATTTAGAGAGCAGTTTTATATTATGCTCACTTAGCATACTAATAGTTTGGTGTTGTATGCTATATAACAAAAGAACACTATATATTTGCTATGATAGGTTCACCCCGAGACAGGTGAACTCTCTATCCATGGGAGATTAGGAAGCCTTCTACAAATGATCAGGTCTCTATATATGGGTTGTCTATTTACAAGGTACAAAGGTCAAACATCTCTCCCCATACCACAAAGGAGGGATGGGGAATATTTTTGAAGTATCTTACACTTGCCTCTTACTTCAGTTCATCACACTGTAGCTTAATGGTTATTAAAATAAAAAGCAGGTAATGTGGAGTTGTGGGGGTTAGAGACTTAACAATAGATCTGTGAGGATTTGAGGTGACTATGATCAAAATATATTGTATAAAATTCTCAAGTAGTTAATAAAAAAATTTTAAAAGGAAGTTCTGAAGGAAAGGGTGATCATCTTAGCTTAAGACTAATAGCAGTATGGTGGCAATAATGTGTTAATACTTTGAAAGACACAAAACATAGAATAAAACAGAAAGAAAAATACAAGGAGGCAAGAAAAGATACAAAGCTGTGGCAATATTACATTTTCACATTGATTAAAAGCCTTCTACAAATGGATGGAACTATGTAAATGGGTTGGCAATTTACAAAGTCCAAATGTCAATTTTCTCTCCACATACTCATCAAAAGGAGGAATAGGGAATATTTTGAAGTATCTTAGTCTGCCTCTTATTCCAATTGATTGAAATTCATTCCACATGGTATTAAGCATTCCTCAATATTTTAGAAGTTTTGGAGGCTTACAATATGAAAATCTATATATTCTGGGTAGGAAAATTTAAGTTCATAATAGCTTTAAGAACAAAAAACCTTACTTAGAAATAGCCTATGACAGGAGACTGGTTCTTTTCAGAACAAATAACTAGCCAGCTACTAGTGCTAGAAAATTGTTTAGGATAATGATTGCCAACCTGTAGGCCTCAACATCTTTGGAGTCAAATGACCCTTTCATAAGGATCACCTAAGACCATCAAAAATCACAGATATTTACATGACAATTCATAATAGTAGAAGAACTATAATTATGAAGTAGCAACAAAAGTAATTTTGTAGTTAGGGGTTACCAACGGGTGAGGGACTGTATTAAATAGTCACAGCATTGTGAAGGTTGAAAACCAGTGCTCTAAGAGGTGGACAACATCTTCACTGGAAAGAGCTGAGGGATCAGAAGTCTATAAGTCATGAACCACTCCGTATATGTTTTCTTAAAACTAGAATAAAAGCTAAAGGCAAGGAAAAATAGACAAGCAGAGAAAGATGGGGGGAAGGAAAAAGGGAGAGAGGGAAGGAAAGATGGAAAGGGTCTGGGGAAGAACAAGATAAATAGGCCTAATGTCACCATTCATATATAAATAAATAGTTTCAGCTCAGAAACGAGACCAAAAAAGGGGGGAAAATATAGAAAAGGATCCCTAAGTCATTTGTACATAGAATTTCATGCCAAGTATTTCTATATAATTATTTTTGATATGAAGGTACAGAATTCACAAAACTGAGACATTTTGAGGGAGACATTGATATCTAGATTAGCACTATTAATTTCATAAGGTAGAAGTTAGCTAACTTCTAATATTTGCTTCCAGTCTATCTTTTACAAAAACAAAACAAAAAACAAACAAAAAACAAACAAAAACACTTCAAAAACTACTAAGAGGTGAGCACCAATAAGATGAGTCCACCTTTCACCAACTCTTTATAGAGTGTACTAAGAGTGCTCCAATGGATGCTTGACAGATTTATGGACTTATGTCATCTTATAGATAAAACCCAAGCTTCTGCAAACAAATCTACAGCATTATGTGTACTAGGAGTCACCTTTCATTGACACTAATAATAGAGAAGCCCTTATCTTCAACATAAATTTCCTCCATAGAAGGTCAGGAGTAATTTTTAGAATATACACTTAACTTGTAAAAGAGAAGTACAAAGCTAGACTTCTTTGCCCAATACAGATTATTCATTTGGACATTACTAAAATGCACGTCCTGTTTAATTTGTTTTGCCTTTGAAGTGTTCTGGGAATTCCTCCATGAATCAGCATATATTTCCAGTCCACTAGGGTATGCTCAGTCTCATAGAGAACCTGTCAACGTAGAAATTTTTGATAGACACTGAACAAGAGGGCTAAGGATACTCTTTAGAATGGCCACATATTATCCAAGTATCTTTTCCCAAATGTTTAACATTGTCTTCTATCTCTGCTAGTTATATTTCTGAGAATAAATAAGATTAGTACCATATAGGATTCTATGAGACTGCATAAGGGTATTCTGGTTCATGGCTGGGCATGGATCTAGAACCCCGAGACTCTATGTGAGAATCCGCAGGTGTTCAGCCACGCCCCCAGAACCCAGAGTCCTTACCTGCAGTCACGTCTCCATAGACCTACATTGTCCAGTCAAATAGGCCATTGCAGCCCCTCCCAAAGTGCACAGGTAGAGGGTGTGACCACAGACCTCAGGCCCTAGGAATTTACATACTAATGAAGGCCAGAGGGCAGAGCAAATTAAGCATGCTTCCCCAGAACCTCCCCCTTCCTCCCTCCCTATTTAACTCAGGACTGCCCTGAGTTTTATGGGGGTACTTCCAGATCCATCCACCATCCGCCATGACAATAAACCCTTTTGTAACCAAGGACTTCCTCGTGTCATTGGGGTCTGTTGTTGCCAAAGCCCCCAGCCTCTGGAACCTTAGACCTTCTTGTGTATGTGGGACCAGCCAGCGTGGAAAGCCTCCGGGAGTCCTCCGCTGCGGCCATATTTTTCCCACAGGATTCCCAAGATTTTAACTACCACCTTCTCTCCTTTATTGCCATAGATGCCTCCTCTGAATTTTTATTTGAATAATGCAGCTGCTTGTCAGCATCCAAGCAGTTGGCCAGCATGACTTACTAATGCAATTGGGAAAAGTTGCCCAGATGTGTGGTACAGCAAGTGTGTCACCTTCATGAAAGAGGACAAGATGCTTATGACAGGTTTGATAGGAACTAACTACAAGCTTCTACCTTAATGCCTTTGTCAGGCTCTTTGCCTACTAGATCCTCGTAACAATTCTATCCATGAAGCATCACATACTGTTATCACTATTCTTGTTTGGCAACTGGACTACATCAGGAATTAACTATTACTAAGCACCCAAGAGTCTGGATACACCTCTGAGGAATTTTTCTCATTTACATAATTTGAAGTGGGAAGACCCATCTTTAATCTGGATCCTTTTAGACTGGAACATCCACCCTTAACCTGGGAAGTACCTTATCATGGCAGCCTATATAAAGGTCATGGAAGAAGGCAGCTTTTGCTCTTTGCCTGCTTGCCCTCACTCTTTCTGTCAAGTTTGTTCTTCCAAAGCATTAGAGTGTACTTCTTTGGTATTCCAACATATATTGACAATACAGTCTTGTAGATTGAGCAACTAGTGGGTTTTGGGGCATTGTTGGTAGACAGCTATTGTTTGACTAGCTGGACCAAACCCTGTAAGCCACTCTAATTAAGGTGTGTGTGGGTGTGTGTGTTCTGTCTGTGTGTCTCTGTATTCATTCTATCAGTTTTGTTCCTCTAGAGAACCCTAATACACATTCCCATTCTACAGAAGACAGCACTGAATTTCAATGGTGTCTTAGGTAGAGTTTCTATTGATGTGATGAAAACCATGACCAAAATAAGTTAGATAGGAAAGTGTTTACTTGGATTGTACTCCCATATCACCATTCAGCACCAAAAGAAGCCAGGACAGGAACTCAAATAGGGTAGGAACCTGTAGACGGAGCTGATGCAGGGATGTAAAGGAGTGCTGCTTATTGGCTTGCTCCTTATGGCTTGCTCAGATTGCTTTCTTATAGAATACAGGGCCACTGGCTTTGAGGTGGGACAACCCACAATAGATTGGACCTTCCCCCATCAATCACCACTTAAGCAAATACTCTATAGCTTTCCACAGCCTGACCTTATGGACACATTTACTCAATCAAGGGTCTCTCCTCTCTAATGACTGTAGCTTGTGTCAAGTTGATAAAAAAAAAAAAACTAGCCAGTACAACTAGAAAAATGGAAATTGTTCAAAGAGATAGAAACAGTCTTCAATCCCAGAAATCTTTACAGTAGGCTATACGAGTGCTCATGTGTATGCATGTGTGTGAGGGTTTGATCACTTTTGTGTCTCTAGAGAACTCTAATACATCTCCACAAACCAATCACTTCAAAACCTTCTCTTGACTTTCTCAAAGACTTCTCAAATTTCAGGACACAGTCATAACTTGAGAAACAGCACCTCAAGACTATATACTTTGTAGTATCAGCACGAGGGAACTCAGGACACTGTAACTGAATTGTTTACTAACAGCTATACTTCACATACTGTATATCAAGCTTATTATGTTGTTTGATTTTAAAGGACTCAAAACAAGAAGAACCTGCTGGAAGTCCATAAGTTAACTGATGTATCAACAAACTAAGAGCTTAAAAGTCAAATAATGTGTGAGAATCAGGCAAGAGCTTGCAAACACAGAAACCGCTTCAAAATACATATGAGTCTTAAATGAGAACTAATCACCAAGGCTAGGCACCTTATTATCCTCATGGTCAATATTGGGTTGCACAGTTCTTTGTTGTTATGCCTCATAGGATGCTAAGTAGCATACATGATGTATAATTTTCAACAAACTTGTTTCTATGCAAGTTGGGTAGCATTAAATAACAAATACATTTTCTCACAGATTTTGAGACTAGAAGTCCAAAATCGAGGTGTCAGAGGACTTCCATCCTTCTGAAGGACTCTTCAACTCCTTGTCTTGATGCTATCCTTCATTGGCTAGGATCTCTGGGCTAGAAGACTATTTTTTATCTCTTTAAGCAACACAACCTCAAATTCTGCCCCATCTCTGTGTAACCATCTTCCCTCTGTCTCTATGTGTGTGCCCAGTTTTTCTATTCTTGTAATGTCAGCCAGTGAATTAGGACCCTCCCTCACCTTACCTTGATTCTGACTACAAGGACTGTTTTCAAAACATGATCACATTAATATTTTTGAAAAGTGTCTTAGGTAGGGTTTCTAGTGCTGCAATGAAGCATTATACCAAAAAAAAAAAATTGGAAGGAAAGAGTTGATTCAGCTTGTATTTCTATATCACTGTTCATCACGGAAGAAAGTTAGGACAGTAACTCAAAAATAACAGAAACCTGTAGGCAGGATCTACAGATGCCATGGAAGGGTGCTGCTTACTGGGTTGCTTCTGATTGTTTGCTCATCCTGATTTCTTACAGGATCCAGGAACAACTGCCCAGGTATGGAACCACCCACAATGAGCTAGATCCTCCCAGTCAATAACTAATTAAGAAAATTCTTTACAGCTTGATCTTATGGAGGCATTTTCTCAATTAAGATATCCTCTTTTTAGATAACTCTAGTTTCTGTGTCAAGTTGACATAAAATTGACCAGCATAACTAACCCTTGACAATGTGACATACAAATGTGTCATTATTAACCCACACCTTTCCTTTCTTATTCATCCCAAGAACTTACATTAGAGACATAAATAACTTTAAAAGTCTCACAGTTTTTACAAATTCAACTATGTTAATATTTCAGTCCATTTAAAATATCCAATCTCTCTAAAAATACAAAACCTCTTTTAAAAGTTCAAAGTCTTCCAGCCCCGAACTTCTGTAAAAATCAAAGTTAAATCAAATTAAATTCCTTCTTTGAGTGGGAAGAATCAGAACACAGTCACAACCTGAACCAAGCAAAACCAAACTCCAACAGTAATAAACAACTCAATGTTCGATAATCTGGGGATTCACTCACATAAAATTTGATGGAGCAACCCAAATCTTTGACTTCTGCATGTTACATCATTCTATCATGACCAATGATAATCAAAACTGCCTTTGGACAGTGCCAAATATCCTTCCATGGAGAAAAAGAATCAATGATGACTGAGAATCACTATTCCACAGACATTAAAAATTAGAAAGGTTAGCATTGCTACATGACCAGCAAAAATGGCAATAGCAGAGGTTTGAGGTAAAAGGGCTACAGTTTTGTCTGCTTTTCACCATTCCTTTCTCCTCTTCATCCTTTTCCCCTCTCATTATACTTATCCCCCCCATCTAGTTTTATGTTTGTGTATATGTTTGTGTTTCTGTGTACATAGATACATGTGTATGAGAAGGACAGAGAACAACATCAACCCTGAAAAACACTATTCACCTCCTTCGAGAAAGGGTCTCTCAGTAGGCTGCAGATGGCTGGCCGGTGAGCCCACAGAATGTCCTGCCTCTGGCTCCTCTGTGCCAGGATTGCAAGTGTTTGCCACTATACTTTTACATGGATCTTGAGGATCAGACTCAGGCCATCATGTTTGCAGGGCAAGCACTTCACTGACAGAACCATTCTCCCAATAACGCTTTTCCATTTTTTCTTCTTGATTTGCTTGCCCTTCAGCCTTCCTTTTTCTCAATTTTCCTTTGGTTTCCCACTCATCTGCCAGTGTCTCCCTTCTTCCTTCTTTAGAAGATACCATAGCACCAGAAGAGCACCATGACATCATCATTGTACAAGCAGGAAGATTTCAATGGAAGTCTTCAGCATCCAACTGATGGGTGAAAGATAGGGCAAGCTAGGGAAAATGGAGGTGATACAGACTGTCCTATTTCTTGTCATCTTGTGAAGAATGGCTCTTACTCAGTCCTTTATTTCTTAAGAGTTTATTAAATTCATTCAGTGAGGGGGAAAAAAGAAATGTAAAAGGAATTATGAACTCTTGAGGAAAATTACTTTTTTTAAGGTTAAGTAGCATGACAATGGCAGCTGATAGAGCAAATTAAATTCTAACTGCACCAGTGGTTTGATAGATATCATTTTGCTAAGTGTTACTGAGAAAATGCCTTCTTGGGAATATGATACTCATGTTCAGAATGAACACTTGTCAGTTGTGGCATTTGATTCAACTAGGTAAAATTCATTGATATAATGGGCAGAAAGGTCAGATGGAAAATTACAGTTTTTTTCCAACAGTTTTTTAATTGAAAAAATATAT
>NW_021604912.1:573991-575945 GCF_004785775.1 Grammomys surdaster | reverse complement strand
TATATATATATATATATATATATATATATATATATATATACATGCCCAAGAGCTTTAGGAAAACACATGTTTATTTAAAACAGGATCAAAAGGGAGAAAATATTTTATATTTGAATCAATGAGCAGTTATAGTTATGATTAAAATTAATTCATTTTGTGTGGTATTTGAAAAGCTTGAATTAAATATGCTTTGTCTCTGTCAACCTAAAGCAGCTTGACAGGGATTAACCCATCCCAGGAAAACACCTTTAGTTCCCAAGATGTGGTTATGTTGTCACAGGAGTAATTTAACACTCAGAAAAATTGCAATTATTTGAAGCCAAAGCCTGCAATTGAGAATTTTGAATACCAAAAGCAACCACCAATGAGAACTTTTTCAGTAACCATTCACCTATCATTTTAAAAATTAGCAAAATGAGCACTGGAAAGAGCTCTTCATCAAACATTTATCACTCATTTGGTAGATCACTTCTGTTAAGGCATCTATGCAGAGCTTGCTGAAAGTTTCAAAATCTTACTTTGCCTAGAAGCAAGCAAATCTGCCTCATTAGTGATCAATTACCAGCATGGTCATTCCTAATAAGTCATTAATATATACCTTGTACTGTCAAATCCAGTAATTGGGTACCACACGTCCAATAAGCCATCAGATGCTATTATTAATAAAGCCCTCAAAGCTCCACCAGGATCTATATTGTGTAAACGAGGTACAAAATTAGGTCATTTTTCACTGCCTTACAACTTAGCCTATGATAGATCAGCTCAAAGCATTTGCAGGCACTGGAACCCAAAGGCAGAGTCTTGCTGTATAGCACGTCACTAGTATTGAATTTTGAATCTTCCAATGGAGGTATTGTTTGAAAAAAGCTTCTTCTGGTGGACTGTTAAGGTATAATGAACTTAAACATGACCACTTTTGGTAGTTCCTAATTCTTTCATTTATATGTACAACAATGGCACCAGATTAGCAACATTCCTGGGCCTTACCAAAGAAGATCACCTCTTGCTTAAATTAAGTACTTTTTAAAAGAAGTTACTCCTGCCCAGAGAAGAGAAAGAAAGGGTTGAAGAGAGAAAGTACAGAACAAAACTAGGGAGAAGAGGTCCAAGGAATCTAGGTGAAGAAGAAATTGCTTTCCCCAACCTGCTAAGTTGCCTACTACCTGACCCAGGGCGTTGCCCAGGATATTTTTTCTCAAATATAGAATTGTATTCATTCATTCTTTGAAGATAGAAGATCAGTCCACTATGCTTTCTGACATTTAAGCAAATCTGGTAGACCAACCACCCATCCAGTCATGTACCAGGCCTTTAAATGGAAAGCCTGCCTTCATAGATGGTCCCACACATGAATGATTTAGGAAAAATTCAGCCATCAGTATTCACTCTTGCTCTACCTGGCCCTTCTGGGTACCTCCTGGCCATCCTTCAATTCTCAGGCTATATGACACTTCCAGGGAACTTTGACTTAACTGCTTTCCCACATTAGAACAAGTACCACAGCTTTCTGTGCTTCTTTGCATGATTGCTCTATTTGAATTATTACCTTCACTTTCCACTTTAATACTTGATCCTAAACTGTGTACATCATTACATTTCTTGTACCATGCACAATACCTGAAACACACTAAGGTGCAGAATAATTGCTGATTGGTCAAACGTTAAAGTCAAACTGAAGAAGGCATCCACAACCAATGGGATGGATTGGCAACAGCAGAGCAGTGTCAAGAAGAGCCAGTCAAAACTTTCTGCTAACAGTTCTCAGCTTCTTCCCCATAACACCATCCATAAATGTCCCCATTCAGCCTGTCTTCTCCATTCTTCTTTCCTGATCATTGCTCTGTGCTTCCTGATGTGTGTGTGTGTGTGTGTGTGTGTGTGTGTGTGTGAGAGAGAGAGAGAGAGAGAGAGAGAGAGAGAGAGAGAGAGAGAGAGAGAGAATGAATGAATGAAT
>NW_021604912.1:540189-573891 GCF_004785775.1 Grammomys surdaster | reverse complement strand
GAATGAATGAATGAATGTATCTAGCTGCTTCAAACTCCTGCAGCCATGACTTCTCCACCATGATGGTCCATACCCTCAAACTGTGAGCCAAAACCAGTCCTTCCTTAAATACCACTTGGTTGTGGTATTTAATCACAGCAATAGAAAAGCAACAAAGACCACAGCCAATCTGATATTCAAGCAGACAAGACTAGGGCCTGAGACAGACTTTTGCCTTCTTTGTTCACTTCTGCTTCTCAGAAATTACAACACAACCTGGGAAAGAGGAAGTGTTCTGAAGGCAGCTTTAATTGACATTTTTCCAGTGCATAAGAATGCTAAACCAATTTTCACATATATATATTGGCCATTTGTATTTCTTTTTTGGAGAACTGACTGTTCAGTTTACTAGCCCAGTTTCTATTTGGGGTTATTTAGGAGGAGTGGTGTTTAATGTGAACAGATCTTTTTGTATTTTGGATACTAATCCATGTATGATGCATGGTCAGCATGTATACATTTGAGTACAAAACTCTATTCTTGTCACTGTTTCATCTTCTCTGCAGAAGCTTTGTTAACTTCATATGGTCTTATCTATCATTTGGTTGGATTAGAATGCTATCTTTTAGGACAGATGCAAAATAAAAAAAATCCCAAACAATAAAAAATCTATGTCCTATGTCATAGAACTGGCAAGTGAAAAGCCTGTTTGTCAACTCAAGTTCATCTGGTCTCAGAGCCCTAGTCCTTCTAATCTCTGGACTATGATATCTCCTACCAGACACGCAGTTGGGAACCCAGAGACCCTTTCCATGGCTATGCAGCCTGCACACTGCACAACTCTAGGGAGAGCCACTGAGTAGGTGACAATGCAAATTCTCTGTGTTGGTGACAGCAACATGCCAGTATTGCTCATACTTCCAGGGATAGAACCATATGCCAAACTCTCAGCAGCCTCCTTTGTAGAAAACTTCAATATTCACCTTCAGCAGGAATCTTTGGAAATGAGAGTTGCTGCCATTATCTCCTCATAACCATTGCAATGATCACTCAGTGTGACAATAACAATTACTCAAAGGCCCATGGTATAATTCTGCCATTTTCTCCAGTGGCCCAATGGCCATGTCTCTGCCCCATGTAATGCCCATCAATACATATTTTCAATAGATTGCGCTCAACTCCAATGGCCCTCTGGTTAATTTACACAGTGCCAAACTGACCTTTCCAAATGCGTCCCATAGCACAGTGAAAGTGAAGAAAATTTACTGCCAGGAACCAAAAATATGCTACCTTATGAAATATGGGTTTTTTCATGGCTTGATTTGAACTTCATATCAGAAACTGTGGAGCAGCCCAATGATTATTCACCATTTGAGGAAGGGAAAGGCAGTTCAGAGGCCTTCAGAGGCCATATTTCATAGCCCTATCAACTGCTCACACAGGTGATTAAAAGCCCTGCAACCCTGGCAGCAGCAACTGCAGGGCCTGCTGGTCACAGGCTAGAGAAAGAGATGGATTTCTCCGAGACAAGAAACTTAAGAATCTGCAGGCATAAGGATTTCTCCTGTGAGTTGATTTTAGAAGATAATTTCCAAGCCTTTCCCCTTATCTTCTAACCTATTCTTTCTGGAAAACGCTTTATTCTATGTCTTTCTAAGCAAAAGCATTATCTCAGAGATATGTGTTGGCCCATCTCACAGGGAGACATCTACCCTCTGAGAAGATGGACAAAGAAGAATCATTTTTAAAGAGACAAGTGCTCAAGGCTCAGAGTGTTATCAAGAACCTCTGCCTACCACCAAAACAAACAAACAAACAAAAAACCCTAAGGGAAATTTGTAAACTTTGATACAGTATCCTGGGACTAACTGCAATCATTCTTAGCATAAAAACATGGGGCCTCCAGAAGGTGTGGAATGTAAAGAGGATCTTACCAGAGGTTATGACCTTCAGAGGAAGGAAGCAGCCAAGGACAACTTTGGGAGAAAACTATTACAATCTCACTCTGTTCCTTTTATCAAATTTTTATTGTCTTCCATTGTTCAAATCTCACCAAAGACATTCTAGACCATAAAGACCAGTTCCAAATTATAAACTTCCTGTCCAGAGATATGGAGTCAATATAATGTATGAAGTAGATAATATAAAAATCTCCAATATATAAAATAATAATAATAATAGTCAGACACACTTTAATCCCTGACCTCCTATTCTATTATAATTCATATCTATGTTCCAAGAGCCTGATGGGCATCATGCAAGATGATGAAATTTAAGCTTGTACTTGTTATCAACTTGAAATGAGCTCTCACCTTTAAATTCACAGATGTTTGCTCACAATAGATTCCAGGGTTCTGATAATTCAAAGATAGTCTTTGTTACATTCCCTTTTCTAAATGTCTTTAAACCAGAAATCCATGATTTGTTAATGACTGCCCAAAATGTGCACATGCTTATACCAGATAATTTACATATTCGTTATTTGAATATAATGAGAAACATGAAGATGAAGACATCGAGCTCAGAAACGTTAACAAATTTGTCACAAAGGCGTCAAATCAGATCTTTCTGAAGTTCAAAGGTTAACCATTCGGTCATTCTGTCTTATATCTACCTCTGAAGCTTCTACAATGTTTATTAAATACCCCTGATACCCAGGCATCCTATCTGTATTTCTTAGATGGATATCTGCCATCTGTGGGCAGAGTTAGTCTAAAAGAATAAATGCATAACTCACCAACCCTATTACTACCTCTTCAGGTGCACTTGAATTCATTTCACAGTTAACTATTGGACCTGTAAATTTTTTTATCTCAAAATGTAGCAAAACAGGAAGCACCAGCCTGACATTCACACAGAATACAATATTTTTTTTTATAGAAAAGCTGCACCAACACACAAACATGAGTCCAGAAACACAAGTAAGTTTATCCACAACTACAGATGGTACGCAGAGAAATCACGCCCAAGAAAGCCAGTCATTTCCTAGAGGTCTCTCTCTCTCTTGACATGCTTTGATAGTTTTTAGGAGCACAGCAGAGGAGTACTGGTCAGGCAGAGGAGTGGCAGGACAGAAAGGGTGTTAGAGGACACAGCTGTGGATAGACAGTGGGAGGACATGGAGACAATGTGAGGTCAGTAGCCTTCATTAGCCTGAGAAAGCAAGGGGGGAGGAGGAGAGTCACCCACTGCCCTTTTCAAACCAGTATTCCAATATGTAATTACTCATTTCAACACCTCTGTTCATAAAAACACTCACATAAGTTAAATAATAACTCATCCATCTTGGAATGACTGGCCTGAGAAATTCTATGGTGAAGAAAATTCTAAAGTGAAAACTCTTTTAAAAATACTGTTAATGAGATCCCTTCCTGCTTAAAGCAATGATTCATAAACAAAGGGGAAGGACACAGGACATCTCTGACCACCATTGCATTAAGGCTCATGGTTCTTCTGAGATAAAGAACCCAATTGGTGTATGATTCATTATGAGAACTGGAGCCTAACAGGATTGCCTCTGTGTCTGTCCAGCTAGAGAATGGCATAAGGAAAAGTTATACAGTAATAATTTCAACAACCTTCCAAGAATAAAGAAGCGGAAACTTTCAAAAGCACTCAGACGCATCTACTTATATAAATAAACAGGTTAATGCATCCAATCAGCACAATATTAAACTGATTCTCAGATATAATCAAAACAGAAGTTCCCACAAGTAGAAAGGAGTGAGTCAGTCATACCTGCATCATAACATAGGGATTGGTTATCTGGGTATTGTTTTCAATCTTGTTTCCCAAATGTGGAGCTAAAAAAGTCAATCACCTAGAAACAACAATTATTAGCATTGAAAACTAAAGACAAAAAAAAAAAAGTTTCAATAAAAACTACCTGGCAGTTTCTAGTCAAAGAACCATGCAAAGAGCAGCCTAGTAAGACAGAAAACTGATAAAATAACACCTGAGTCCAACATCACCAATACCAATAACTATTATGTTATATAGACTTCTTTACTCTGGAATAGTCTGCAGTGAGATATCCTGACGGACCTCCATGCCAACAACGTGTTCCATTCAGAGTAGGCCAGGTAGGGAAGCTAGTGTCAATGATTTCATGGAAGAATTCTGGAATCCTACTTTCCACTTCAGCAGTAATGGAGCCATTACTGGGGTATCAACACTGTTTTCTTGTATCAGAACTTCTACCACTTTCTAATAGTAATGAGATCAGCCCACACTATGATGTCACAAGAGACCTTCTCCTAGTCAGTGGAGTTAATGCAGGCTCCATGTGCAGGAAAATCCCACTTTAATCCTGCTCCAGCTCCCTTATGAGGTCAAGATGACGTGTAGACCAAACTCCCATCCTCTCCTCTCCTTGCCAGAACCGTGTTGGAAGAAGCTACTTCATTTTCTAGGGCACCAAAAACACATCACTACTCATATAGTTACTTAAATCATCATATATAAAACTCCGATTAAAGAACTCTGTTCATGCTGGAATCCCCAGGATAAACATCCTTTCTCCTTCTTCTAGCATCATGTGCCTCTACATCTTATTTGGCTGATGACAACACAGATAGTTTCTTACTCTGCCCTCCACATTACCTTGGCCTTTGCTCTCCCATGTGTCCCTTCCCAGTATATCTTCTGTGTGAAAGGATGTCAGTCATTGGATGTAGAATGTATTCCAAATCCAAGTGATTTCATCATAAAGTCCTTAAGGATAGCTAAAGAGATTCATTTTATTAATTATATTGTAAGGTCCCAAGTGGACATGAATTTCCAAGACTGCTATCAAACCCATTTATACCAGCTAAAACTGAAGGCTTAAGTAAAATTCATAATCACATTGCATAGCTGGAAATGTCTAGATTTTAGTACAACATCAATCATTATACATGTACAGACACATATATCAATTTTTACACACATAAACAGAGAGAGACACAAACAAACACACAGACACACAAAGAAACACGAGAGAGAGAGAGAGAGAGAGAGAGAGGAGAAGGAGGGAGGCAGAGAGAGAGAGAGAGAGAGAGACAGAGAGACAGAGAGACAGAGAGAGACAGAGACAGAGAGACAGAGACAGAGACATATAATCCAGGAAACAGAAACTCAATAAAAGTTAATACTGAGAAGACAGATGCCAGAATCACCTAAGACAGAACTTTTAAACTGTTTTTAGTAGGCAGTTATGAATATACTTCTATGTGGAGCACAGAAAGTCCTGAGTGAGTAACATCATGAGCGAGAGATGTGTATTGTTTGATATGGCATGTCCGTGTCAAGGATCATCTCTGACGCTTCGATAAATAACAAAACATCCCCTCCTACATGGTGAGTCTCAGAGGGATGGCAAAACCTACCTCTGGTCTCTGGGCAAAATGTTGATAGTGCATACAGAAAATTTCTACCACAGCTTCCTCCCTCCAGATATTTATGACTTGAAGAATATTCCTGCTAGGGACAGCTCTCATAAAATTAGCTAAACCTGCCTCCTTGTTCTACTGTATGTAACAGCCCTACTTTCTGATTATCTGTTGGCAATAATTCCTTCTCCTTGTTCAGCTTTGTGTAGTTAGTTACCTCAGCTGTCTGTCCAACTACATACAAAAAATACCAAAGCTTCTAGCATGTGACCATTTCTTTGTCAGAGAGTCCACTTGATCCTAGCTTTTCTTTGTGTCTGTGTGTTGGTCTTTTCTTCTTTCCCTCACTGTTCCAGCCAGATCCATTCTGGGAGCTGCTCTGGGAAAGGCACAATTCAAGTTTACCATGAGCTACAGATCAAGTTCAAAGACAGCCTGGGCTATATGAAACCCTATCTCAAAAATGCAAACAGAATGAAAAGAAGTTTAGAACTGAAAAATAAACTGTTAAGAAAGAACTGCTAATAGATATGCTACATATCAGGATGGAAAAGAGAGGACACATTCTGTTAGTTTGGTAAAAAAAAAAAAAAAATGAGCCCTATCAAGTCTGAACCACAAAGAAATAGGCTAAGAATAATTCCAGATCCTCAAAGAAATATGACATATAAATAAAGAACCTACAAGTCTTGTAATTATAACCACACAATCAGAGGGACAATTTCAGAGTTGAAAAGGTAGTGCAAGAGATAATCAATTTGACCTTCTTGAATTTGCAGCCCCAGAGACCAGCCCGTAGATTCAGCAAGCCAAGCAATCTCATCTTCTCTCTCAGAATGGGTCTTTGTTCTTCTGCTACAAATAAGCAATGCCACATACACACATGGGAAGCACCAGTCAGTTAACTACCACTGATTCCATTAACTCACTATAATTGTTCCCTGAAGACTAAGACCTGAGTATTGATCTTGCCTCTGTCCACAGAAACCCAGACATGTGAACAGGCTTTCAGTGTAGATCACCTGGAGCTGGTATCCTCTATCACCTTCAGAGAACTCAGGTTACTTTATTGATGGAAGAATGAGTCATAATTTCCTACCAAACTAATAAAAATAAACAAACTTAGCCAACTCCAAGTACAGAAAGTCCAAAGAAATACACAGCAAGGCCCATCATATGCAAACTTTTGAAAGCAGAAGAAATGTAACTCCAGAAAGAATCTATACATAAATAGCACCATACTTAAAGTTGCTTGAATGAAAGCAGATCTCTCATCAAAACCCACAGAGGCTGGTGGCACAGTATTTTTCAAGTGCTGAAAGAAATCAAACATCAACTTACGAGTCTTCTATAAGGAGCAGAGAATCAAGCAGTGCAATCTACCATACCAATGGGTTCAAGAAGAAAAATCACATGATTGTACCAAAGGTACTCAATGGAATCCAGTATCCAGACATGAAATACTTCTAGGCAAAGAGAAATGAAGGATTACATTCTCCACTCAGTGTAATTCATCTACAAAGAATGACTATGATCACGCATAATTGTCTTGCTCTCTGTACTATTTTACCACATACCAAAGATTGGAACCTAAATTTTGTAAATGTGCAAAAGACAAAAATGTATTATCTCACCATTCTGGAAGTCAGGATGTCAAAGATCAAGGCTCAGACAATTTCCCGTGTCTAGCTAGTGCTTCTCTCTTTTGGAATGGTGTCTCCAGCAGGAAGGAGCACTTCATCCTCACATGTCAGGAAGTAGTGAGTAAGAAGAGGTAAAATGTTCTCCAGAAAATTCTTTGGTAAAGACACAGAATTCCTTTCACGATGGAACTCTCTAATTATACCATACAGATGACTCTATCCCTTTGTTTGTTTGCTTGCTTGTTTGTGTGTTTATTTGTTGAAGCAGAGTCTCTCATGTAGTCCTGGCTGGCCTTGTACTCACTTTGTAACTGTCTCCACGTTTAGAGAATTCTTCCTGCCTCTACCTTCCAAGTGCTGAGACCAAAAGCATGTGTGATAACATATCCAACCCATCTCTATCTCTTAATGCTATCAAATTGGGATTATTCAAATTGTGCAAGAAACACAAAAAAAGCTAAGAGAAAGAATAAACATTTTCCTCCTAAGATTAGGATCAGGACACATGTATCTCCTCTTAATATCAAAACTAAGGCTCAAAACTCTGGCTTGTTTCATTAGCTAGTAACAGTATGAGTACTGGTCTCCCAACACCAGTCAGAGCAATGTATCCATATTGTTTATACCAAGAGTCACCCCCATGAAGACTTCTTATTGTGTATTGTTATACTGTTCAACAAGAAAATCTGTTCAGCCCTCTCTCATCCTTCCTCCTTTCCCCTACACTGTTGCATTCAATGTCACTGCCATTTCATGTCTGGGTAGAGATGAGTAAGAGTACTGCCACTTCATCTGTATCCTGGCACAGTCCCCTCAGAGACCACAAAGAGCCTTTCAATGTTTGAAACAAATCTGCTTTTCTTCAACCCATCACTTGTGCCTAGTTCCCTGAGGGAAAGCCACCATGCTTACAGAGGCTATATGTTCCTACAGGAACTGGTTCCCACCACTTCTTTAATCTTGCTTTTCTCTTCTAGTTCTTGAGATTAGAACCTGCCAACCATGTTCTCATCTCAGTACTATTTCAGATGCCCCACTGCAGTTTCCTCTTCCTCTATTATGGTCCTGCAAGCTTCTTTTAGGGGCTGACCCTAACAGAGGTTTCTCTTACCTCTTACCAGTACTTTCTTTCCCCTAATCTGGTTCCCTTAAAAATCTTATGATGATTAATCCATGTGTGTGCCTTCTGTTTATACCCTTCCAGTAGAGTCAAATCCCTAAGAAGACAGAACATATCACTGTGATAGTTCCACCATTTAGCAGAATGTTTGCATAGGCCAGGCACTTGAGAATTGTTCATTAAGTAACCGAATGAGTTAAAATAATACCATATGCAAGTCTTTCTACCTCATTTCCTTCTTCCTTTCTTTTATGTGTTTTTTTTTCCTTAACCAATTTCATGCACACCTACTACTGACACATGACAGCCACAGATTCTGAAATGCATGAGTCAATAGTCTAGACATGTGAACAAAATAAGACACGAGAGTTGGGCTGTAAGTTGGTTTGCAAAATGTCTAGTATAAATTCAAAATGGTGAGCACACAAAAAGGAATTGTGTTAATTTGCTTTGAACCATTGAGACACAATGCCTGACATTTAAAAATAAAAGTGAATAAGTATGGTGCTATCGATTGTGTGTGGGTGTGGGTCCTATTGGGCTGAGTTGTAGTTCCTGCATGTCTGTCCCCTAGGTCTCTGGAACTGTGGCTCAGGAGGGCAGACGCACAGGAATTTGATTGAGTTCACTCCCCACAGTGATGGACAGAAGTCAGGCTGTGAGAAATCACAGAACTCTACTCAGGGTGTGGGGAGATATCAGTTTGAGGTTCTGCAGGGGCAGAGCTCTTGGGTTGGACGGTCTCCAGGCCAAGGCGGCTGGCCAGAGACCAGTGGTCTCAGCCTTTGTGCACCCAGACGCTACTGGGGGACCACAGAAGGACTGAGATGGGAGGCATATAAGCTGGACCTGTTCACAGCCAAGAGGGATGAGGGAGAGAAGCTCTGGTGGTGCCCTGCAGGGTAAAGACTCTTGGTCACTGCAACTCGTTTGTCTGGGTTATAGCTGGCTTGGGCTAGCTTGCTTGAGTTGACAGGCCTCCTTGGCTGGAATGCAGAGAGGTCCTTCGGTGGGAGATTAGGCGTCGGCTCATTGGTTAGAGGTCCCCTCTACTGAAGCTGTCCCGGTACCCTGTGTCTTTGGGGTGGGCCTGAGGTTAAATATCTTTTGCAAGGAGGAGGGTCTGGGAAGGAATGCTTAATTGGCTATGCCCTCTGGCCTTTAGGCATCTCATTAATATGGAGATCTCTTGAGGCTCTGTGGCCTGTAGTCACACCCTCTACCTGTGCTGCGTGACTTAAGGCCACAAACTTTTCTTTGAGAGGGGCTGTGGATAAGTGAAAGGAACCAGGGCCCAGGAGCAAGGCCAAACTTCTACCATCTCTTTAGAGTATCCAGGGTTCGAGGCCTGTGCTCAACCAAGTACCCAGCTGCCTCTCACAGCCCACCGCCCCACAAATAAGAAGTGAATTATTCATTTTTCTCAGAGTCTTGGGTTTCCTGTCCTTCATGTCAGGGATATCATGACAGGACAAGCAAAATAGCACAGAAGCAAATGGAGAAAACTGGCTAAGCTAGCTGGCCTTCTCCTTTCCCTCCCAGAGCTGCAAGCCCATAATGCAGTGTTGCCCATACTCCCCTCATGGACATATACCGGAGACTCTACTGGTCTTCTAGACAATTCTCAATCAAGTACAATAACGATCAAGATTAGTCATCACAGGATCAGAGAACCACTGAGAATCAAAAGCTTCCAGGATCTCTAAATTAGCCATTTTGAGTAGTCACCTAATACTTCACACTTTCAGACGGTATTAATTTTTGTCCTCATTCCCAGGGCCAGGTGGTAATTCCCTAACCCTAAATAAACAGTCCAGTGGGCCACTTAATTCACTTAACTTCTCTGGGGTGTTAAAACTATTCATAAGTGGAAAAGCAGATGGAAGGGTAATTTGTTCTTATTTATGGATTTTCAATGACCATTTGTCAAAATAGCAGCTTGTGTCCAACCTGTTTGATTTGACTCTGCCTTAAGAGCATTGGTCAGTATGACACCCACTCCCACAGTCAAGAAACAACACCAACACTGCCCCAAAAGAGTAAAGTGAGTGGATTTTCAGCCATCATCAAGGGTCACAATAATGGTTGGAGCCTTATCTGCTCTCCCATTATTGTAAATCATGGATCAGACTTGGAGACTGTCCAGTCAACACAGAAATCCTGTACCAACAAGCAACCTTTGCCTCTCCATTCTAAAGCAAGAGCACTGGATAATAAAAGCACAATTGCTTGCCAACTCGGACACCACAGTTCTTATTCCAGATAAATGTCTTGTTCCCGTCTGCCCAAGAAGTGGGGAAGATTATTCATTTAGCACTAAATGAAATTTATTTTCTGAACTTGTTTCAGTTGGATTGCCTCATGCTTTATGCTCCATAATAAGTTTACGTTCTCTTCTACTTGAATCAGCAAAACCTCGGGGGCTTCTCTTGCAAGTTACAGGGAGCACTGATTAGCAACTCAAAACAGAAGTAAGCACATGAAACAGCATCCAAATTGTAACTCTGAGAGATGGCAAGAACCTGAGCAGGAGACATGAGCGGACATCTCTGCCTTGTGTGAGCCCCTGCTTCCCTGGTGTCAAGGCTTTTGCCATACCCAACCCCCCGGGGCAGCTGTTCAACCTTTTCCTGGGTATTCTGGGTTTAGACCTTCTTAGAAGACAAAAAGTGGATTTCATGTTTTCTCTCCACTCTGTCAAAACCCTCTAACCAAAGCGTGGAGTTGTTGTAGTAAACAAGAGTAATCCCTGTGAGAGATGATGGTGTGAGTTTGTAAAAACAAACCCAAGAGACTAGACTTGTAACATTGTGATGGAGCACACATCTCTCATATATGAGGATCTGGGGTTTGATTCTTGAAGTGGGAAAAACAGAAAACCTTCTATGTACTGGATGTTAGATGATTTAGAAGCTAGATGACTCTATACAGTTCTCACAGTTAGTAATGGACAGCAGACAAGAATAAAGCCTACTTAACCAAAGAGCTATGATCTGGGATCTCACTTAACACTTATAGCTCCCTTATAAATGTTCTTGAATTTCTTTTCTCATACTTTTCCTTAAAGATCTTTGCCCCAACTTAACAGTTTATTGTTGCGCTTTAGAAAACTACCCCTAAACACTGTACCATTTTGTGGCTTTCCTTCTTGGTGGAACCCCAAGAATTTCCTTTGATTTTTTTTTCTGTTCCAGAATTGTATCTCAGCGTGCCCAAGTGAGAAACATTCTTATCTTCAATTTAGGGATCTGTGTATTCAGCCTTTTGGGAAATTCTCAGCCTGGGTTTTTAAGACATCACCTCTACCTCATGTTCCACAATTTCTGAAAATGTAACCTTCTAATTTTTTTCTTGCCTGTCATTCATTTAGTGCTGAATCCTATATAATGTGTTCATATGTGTCTTTTTTTTTAAAGTGATTCAACAGTCTAAGAGAATGACCAATTTGTCTACTATATTTTTGTTTGCTGTGGCTATTCTGTTTTGTTCCTCAGTGATATCTTGACTTTATTTTTCAATGTGATTGTTTTACTTTACAGATCTTTATTCTATGTTTATATTCTTTTTTTCTTTCTTCACTGCCCATTTGAAATATGAATAATTGGCAGGATCTCTCAAAATAATATGTCATGTCATTTTTAGAGTCCAACATCCTTGATTTTGTGACTTGTGGTTTTTCCCTCAGCATGCATTATTCTCTTGGGTTCAGAACACATGTCTATTATCAGCTTTTCTTCAACAGTTGAATACTAGTACTCCTTGTTTGAAAAGGCTGCTAAAGAGTCATTGGGAAGTGCCTTCTTTAGAGAAAAAAAAAATGTTTTCCTCCAACTTGTGCTCACTTTCCAATTTGTGTCCTAGACTTGAGAATTTTTCTTCTTCTCTAAGCTATTTTGAGATACTCCTCCTTTGGTTTTCAGTAATGGAAGCATTCTTACCAGCCTCACATTGTGTTTTTCTGCCAGCCTCTGCCCTTGTCTTTGCTGTACAAGAACATACAGGTCATCTCCACAGATTCTTACATGTAACCTGGGTCTATCTTCTTGTCTATAGATTTCCTTCAAGTTTACCATTCAGACTGGCATTTGATTTTGATTTGTTTCCTAGTCTGGCACAAAGAATCTTAGTTTTATTATGAGATTACTTTTCTTTTTGAAAAATGACTTTTCTAAAATGTATTTTAAAATGTTACTCTTAACAGAAACATTGCAAAACTGGTTTAGATAATTGTTAGGCATTTTCCACCCAGAGTCTCCATTTACCATTATCTGTCTGTCTGTCTGTCTGTCTTTATCTCCCTGTATGTCTATCTCCCTGTCTGTTTCTTCTGTCTATCTTTATCTCTCTGTATGTCTATCTCCCTGTCTGTTTCCAGTAGATAGAAAGATAGATGATAGATAGATGATAGATAGATAGATAGATAGATAGATAGATAGATAGATAGATACATACATACATACATACATACATACATACATACATACATAGGTAGATACATAGGTAGATACACAGATAGATACATAGATACATAGATAGATGTCCCTCTCTCTCCACCTCTCATTTTTAAGTTGCTGTATCTCATTCTATGTTTTTTCTCTTCCTACATAAAAGCCACAATAAACATTAGTGTGAATGTTTAGGAGCCAGAAACTTTATGGTTGGAGTAGGAAAGAAGTAAAGTCTATGTTTAATTCTTTAAAAATGTTTATTCACTTGCCCTTCGGCATATTAGAAAAATGTTGAAGAGATAGGTAAGACTTAAAACAAATCAAGCTCACACCATTGTTGGATCCACTTATCTATGGAACTTAAGATACTAAATGACACACTCTCACTTAAAACACACAGCCTGAGGGAAAGGAGGTTCAGTGACCAGCCCAAATTGGGATCCAGCTCAAGGGGAGACTCCAAGACCTAACATTATTACTGATACTATGGTATGCTTACAGACAAGAGCCTAGCATGGCTGCCCTCTGAGAGCCCCAATAAGCAGCCAAAAGAGTCAAAGGCAGATATTTATAACCAACCAATAGACAGAAAGCAAGGACCCCTGGGGTTTAATTAGGGAAAAGCTGGGAGAACCTGATGAAGAGGGCATCCCAAAGGAAGATCAGCAGTCTCAACTAACCTGGACCCCTGAGATCTCTCAGACACTGATCCGCCAACCAAGCAGCACACATAAGCTGGTCTGAGGTACCCAATACATGTACCTCAAAGGACTGCCTGGCTTGGCCTCAGTGAGAAAAGATGCATCTAACTCTCAAGAGACTTGGGGCTCTAGGGAGTGGGGAGGTCTGATGGAGTGGGGCTGTGTGGACATCCTCTTAGAGACGGGGGAGGAGGAATGAGATGGGGAACAATCAGAGGGCAGATTTGGAGGAGTATAATGAATTTAAAAAAGATTAAAGGGTAATAAACATACACACACACAATCTAGTACATCATACACACACACACTACACACACCCCAACACCACCATCACTACCATTGCTTGCTTGATGACTACATGTTCATAACCCTTTCTTAAATCTTCTAACACCAGCCCCTTAAAGTGGGGACCCTATACCTATAACAAAGTCCAGCCACCTCTGAGACATGCCTGAGAACCACGTGTTTCATACTTGCCCTCTGAACCCCTCTTTAGGTAAAGATTTAGATTACTCTCGCCACTTTTGACCACACCCAGTTAGACCCTAGACATGTACTGCCAACTCTTCCTAGGCTTGTAACACATTCTTGCCCTCCTACACGTAAGGACTCTAGATTCTCCCCACTTACCATCACAACCAGCCTGGGGAGTGCATAACACATGCCAGCCTTTCTCCAATTACTCTCTCCAGGCAGGGATTTGTGCTTCCAACCCCACCACCCATCAGGTCTTCCTCAGTACTGCATGTACTATGCCCACCTGATGGCCTTCTCTCTCCTGATAGTGATCCCAGGCTCATCCTGCCAACCCTGCCTGACACCACAGGCTTGCTTTCTGAGGACCATATGCCCCCTTCACTCAATGCTTCTCTTCCCAGGTAGGGATCTCAGACTCCTACCATTACTCTATCTCTACTTTGCAGCTTAAGGACAGGTACTGAAAACCTCCTTCAGACTTCTGAGGATTAGAACCTTCTAACTCCACAGAAAGTCTGCTTCTGGGCTTAGAAACTATCTAAGCTGAGCGACGACCACTTCTGTTATCTCATTAGAACACCAACAGTGACACCAAGACTGAACCGTCAGCCCCATTTAGCTGATCTACAACCTAATAAATTGGGATATGATGACATAAAGATCCAAACATCCATTCAGCAAAGTGAGACAAGTTTTCCATATCAAAAAACCCCTCCAGACACCAAACTCCAGAAGCCTAGGTAACACTGCAAAAGCACAAACATGAAGACAATTGATTTCTGTGAAAAATCAATACTCCCAAAGTAAGATTCCTGTAGAAAAGCAACTTAGAATATATGTATCAAACAGTTATTTTAAAATAGCAATAAAAAACAATCAAATAAGTAAAATAATGTATGAACAAATGCCAGATAAAGACTTAAAAATTACCAACAACTTAATGAGATAATAAAACAATTCAATATGAGAAAATGGAATGCAATGAAAATCTAGAATCTCTGAATAAAGTCAAAAGTAAATGAAAGTAAAAGTTCAAAATTCAAGAAATCAAACAAAAATACTCAGAGGCAAGCCTCACCAAAGAGAGAATATAAGATCTTAAAGAAAAGATAGAAAAAATGTCAAATAAATGTGAAATATTTTAGGAATTGAACATGCAGGGACTCTCAGATACTACAAAGAGACTAAATCTATGTATAGAAGGGGCAAAAGAAATGCAGCTCAAACAATACCAACCAATCAGAACTCCCAGGGTCTAAATCACCAGCCTGGGAGCACAGAGGGAGGGACCCGTGGCTCCAGCTGTATATGTAGGGGAGAATGGCATTGTCAGGCATTGGTGGGAGAGGAAGTCCTTGGTTCAGTGAAGGCTGGATACCACAGTGTGGGGGAATTTGTGGATGGGGAGGTGGGCATGGGTGGTTTTATGGTAATAAAACCAGCATGGTACTTCTATAAAACTAGACCTGTAGATCAATTGACTGGAACTCAGGGCCTATTATAAGCCCACATTCCTACAGATACATGTTTTCAGGGTGTTATATTTTGGTTTTGTTGAGTTCGGTTCGGTTTGTTTTGGTTTAGATAGCTGGTAGTGGTGATGATATTGTTGCTGCTGTTACTGCTGCTGTTGTTGTTGTTGCTGTTGTTGTTGTTTTACAAAGAGTCCAATAGTAAATATTGTTGAAAAAACACTATCAATAACAAATGACTCTGATCAAACTGGAGAGCTACATGTAGAAGAATGAATCTGGACCTGCATCTCTCATCTTGAACAAAACTCAACTTTACATGGGTCAAAGACATTAAAATGCTACCCAATGTCTTAAATCTACTAGAGTAGAAAGTATAGAGTACACATGAGCTTTTGAGCACAGGAAAGAACTCTCTGAACAGGATCTTCACGGCACAGATATAAAGACTAACAACTGCCAGATGGGGACACATGAAACTAAAAGGGTTCTGTACAGATGAGGACACCATCATCCAAAGGAAGAGGAAGCCAATAGAATGAGATAACAATGTTTACCAGCTGAACATTTGATAGAGGGCTATGATCTAGAATGTTCATCAACTCAAAAGAAAATAACATCAAGAAAACAAACAATTCAATTTTAAAAACAAGACACGAAACTAGAGTTTTGAAAAGATAAAATAAAAATAACTAGAAATATCGTTTAAAATATTAAGCATCCTTAGCCATCGGGAAAGTTCAAATAAAACTAATTTAGAATTTCATTTTACCCCATTAAGAAAGACTAAGATTTTAAAAAAAATAATGACAAATGCTGATGTGGATGTTAGAAAAAAAGAATACTTATTCACTGCTAGTGGGTGTGCAAACTGCTCGGGTCACTATGGAAATCAGTGTGGAATTTCCTTTAAATGCTATAAATGTGTTTGTTAAGCAAGAATTTATCTACTACATGATCCAACCATACCACTCTGTAGAATGTACCCAGAATACTTGACATCCAACTACAGAAACACTTGCTCATTTATGTTCATTGCTTCTCTATTCACAGGAGCCAAAAAAGAAAACAACCTGGACTCCCATCAACAGTTGGACAGGTAACAAAAATATAGTACATTTACACAATATAAAAAATAGTATTCTATTTATAGAATAGAAATATTCTATTCCCTAACAGCTGAATGCAGTGGTTAAGAAAAAATGAAATTATGAAATCCACACGACAATGGATGAGCTGGAAACAATCATTTGGAATAAGGTAAGCCAGACCCAGAGAGACAAGCATTACATGTGTTCTCTCATTTATGGATATTAGCTTTGACCCTTTATCTGTTTTATCTAATTACCCACAGAATTCAGGGAACTGAGTAAGAATCCACAATGAGGGGACCTTCCACAGAGAGAGGATAGAGCACATAGATGCAAAGGGAGGGTAGAGGAAAAGGGGAAACATGGACGAAATGCAACATACTCAATTCTCAAAGGATGAAGAGTATCTTAATATTGTGAAATAAATAAGACAATCACAGCCTAGAGGCCTCAGGGCAACACACAACACATCCTACTTGATAGTCTCTGAGCCTCCTCATACTCTAAGAGTGGCGTGTAAATAAATTAGAATGGCTGCTTTTTTCTCGTCGCTAAGTAATTAGGCAAGTCACACCTGCCTTGGATTCATTTGTAGATACATTCTGGCTTCTGTCTGAGTTTTATACCTGTCTCTTTTGGCAATTAACAAACTCAGCTGAATTTTCTGTGACACACCTCAAAGTGCCATATGCTCACAACGGCTTATGTGTAGAAAAGCAGCTGACATTGGAAGGAAAACATAAGCAAATGCTAAGTAAACAAACACTTCTGGGGACATATGCTTAAGATTGATTCCCTCTGAGGCAGCTCTCGTCACTTCCTAAAATGAATGAACAAACTCAAACCGTGGTGGCATTTACATTCAGACCAGAAATTCTCCATCCAAGGAATGAGCATTATTGTGTGATAATGAGTCAGAAGCTCTATAACCTTCAGTGTCTTAAATGAAGGACAAAAAGGTAGCTCTTCCACCATGGGAGGAGAATTTTTCTCTAAGGCTTGGGCTCTCAGAAACTAATCAGGGAAGAGCTAAACTGACTCCATGTTTAACGTTTGTGGCGTGATTCTTCCTTTTTACTTGCTCCTTCAAATTTTTGATCTATACACTGTTGGCATTGAGCATTGTGATCTCAGCTCTCCCAGCAGAATGATTGGGCCCTTTGTTCTCTCTGTCGCACCTTCTGTCCTGGACAGCTTTTCTTTGTCTTGTAAAGAGTGTTCTTTCTTTGACTATTCCCTTTGAATCCATCTCTTCCTCTTTTCCTCACTTTCTGATACCCCAATAACACCTCTCACAAAATATTCAGGACACACAGTGTGGTTCTCCTCTCCTTGGAGTTTACCAATTCAGCAACACTGGTTGGCCAGCAGTCCCCTGACTTCTCTGCTTCCTAATGCTGGGGTTACAAGTATGTGAAAATAAACCTGGCTTTTTATAGTTAAACAGAAAATACTTTATTCGCTGAGCTAACTCCCCTGACCCACAGGTTTATTCCCACTTGCTTGTGATTAATCTACTCTGATTCTATTCTAACTTCTCTAGGATACTTTATCATTAGTTGTGATCAGTCCTGTCTGTTTTTCCATATTTTCCTACCTAAAACAAGCTTCTGATCCACTCATAATTACAGAATCTCACAGGCCCTCTTTTTGAATGACAAATTTTTCTGTTGTTTTCATAAACATATACATATGCAAGTATATGCAAAATACACATATATATATATACACACACATATACATATACATATACATATACATATACATATACATATACATATATATATGATCATATGTATGTTTCTATTTTTCCTGAAAAGTATGGCTAAGTAAATTTCCATGATAGATAGATAGATAGATAGATAGATAGATAGATAGATAAGATAGATAGATAGATAGATAGACAGATAGATAGATGTATGTTTATATACATGTATATATGTGTGTGTTGTATGTATGTATGTATGTATGTACCTATGTACATATGTATGTATGTATTTCCCAGCTATGTGAAAGAGCAGCAAATATCTCTATGGTATACTGACTTAGATGCCTCTGGTATACACCCAGGAGTACTTAGAGCTGAACCACATGTTTGTTATACTTTTTGTTTTTGAAGGAACCTCTACACTGGTTTCCATAGTGGCTGAATCAATCTGCGTTCCCAACAGCACTCTTCCCCAAAGGCAGTTCTCAAAGAAGAAATACAGATGATCAATAAGTGTTTGAGAAAAAATTCAGCATCCTTGACCAAAAGAAAAACGTAAATTAAGCCCACCTTGAGATTCCATTTATGCTAGTCACAGTGGCTGTCAAGAAAAAAAGCAAATACATCTTCTCAAGAGAATGGTAGACTTTTTTGATGCTCATATGAAGTTGAAGCATGTTATCCTAATCCAAATTAAAAACACCATCTTACCTGTGCCCATGTCCTCAGTCACTGTAAGCCTAGGACTTATTGATAGAGAAAATATGTAGGGTGTTTCCCATGAAGGTACAAAAAAGCTACCAAATTAAATACAACAGTACATTAGCCTCCCTCCCACTGCAAGTGCATGTGCATGCTCGCACATGTGTGCGTATGCACACACACACACACACACACACACATCACTGCCTCTGAGATCTATGCAACCTGTTAGCAAATAACAGCTACTATTTTCACTACAGCCTAGTTTTGCACAATGCTTTGCCTGATGAGAATTAACCAGGAGGCACTAAGGAAAGGAGCATTGGCTATTCCATGCTCACTAAGCTGACTGGCTGGAAGATGCTTACTGGCTGTGTCACTGCCCAACTCAGAGTCATGGCAATTCCAGGCTGGCAGCAGAGGCGAGGACTCCCAGCTGTGAAACCTGATTCCCTACCTTGTAGGTTAGCAAAATGCAGAAATGCTATTTTCAAGAATGAATTTATCTCTTATTCAATTCCTGACTGCTCTGTCAGGTCCAGATAGAACTTAATGTCCAATGTCTATCTACATATCGTTCCTGTCTCTCATACTCTCATGAACTTAAAGATTATATGCTGAGCAGTACATATCCTTCCTCTGCAAAACTATCCCCTCTTGCTGAATTCTGAGGTTTAGAAAAACAGTCCGTGGTGTGCCTGTCATCCATAGGTGCCCTGTTTTTCTCCTTGTTTCTTGCACAAATACTTCTCCAATATTTCCCTGTCTCCTTGTGACCATGCTGTGATCTTCCTTCCTTGTTCCCTCATCTCCCAGCCCTCTGATCCTTATTACTTACTGACAGAAGTACAACATTCAAAACCCCTAATTCATTCTGTTTGTGTCTGTGACTGTCTCTGTCTCTGTGTCTGTCTCATCTCTGTCTCTGTGACTTTGTCTCTCTCTCTCTGTGACTTTGTCTCTAGCTGTCTTTCATTGCCTCTCTCTCTCTCTCTCTCTCTCTCTCTCTCTCTCTCTCTCTCTCTCTCCCCCTATCCCCCTCTCTCTATCTCTCTCGCTCGCTCTGTGTGTGTGTGTGTTCTCCTTTCTTCTTCTCTTCTCTTCCTTCCTCTCTCCCTCCTCCATTGGTGTATATGTATGTATCTTTATGAATCTGATATATACATATATATATAATTTGCCAGAGGAGGGTATTTCTATCACTTTCTGCCTTATTCTCTTGAGACAGTATCTCTGAATATAAATGTTGGCTGGGAGCCAGAAAGTCCCAGAGATCCTCCTTTCTCCAAACCCCAGTGTGTAATATTTTATTTAAAAAAAAATGTGCAGCCTTATCTGGCTTTTTATGAGGATCGAGGGACTGAAACTCAGATCCTCATGATTACATGCCAAGTGCTTCTACCTCCTGGGCGGCCTCTTCAGGTATCTCTCCCCCTCTAAACTCCTGATCATTAGTAACATTTTTTTAAAGTATTTTTAAAAATTGGGGCTAGAGGATGGCTCATCAGTTTAGAACACTTGCTGCTCTCATAGAGGACCCAGGTTCAATTCCCAGCATATTCACCACTGTTCCCAATCATCTGTAACTCCATTATTAGGGGACCTGATGTACTCACCTCTGGGAACAGCAGGCACATAGGTGGCACATGGACAAACATATATCAGACAAACACACATACACATAGAATATAAAAAAAATTAGAAATTGCCCACCATCTCCAATTTAAAGTTGAAACTAATATCGATTCTGGCTACAGTGCCTTCAAACTGTATGAGCTTCAGGGCTTGTCCATATTATTTGCCACTGTCACTATGATCTCCTTTTTCATTCCTGGAACACACCAAGCCTGTTCATGCTATGTGACCACACACACTATTCCTTCTGCCCTGAATTCTCTCATTCTTGTCTCCACACTCTACTTCAATTCCTTTCTCCAATGGTAAGTTCATGCTCCTAAGACATGGGCTTAAAATTTGTCTATTCAACAAGGAAACCCTTATCTAAATGACTGATCTAAACTCCTTCCTTCTTTTTTTTTTTTTTGTTTTTCAAGACAGGGTTTCTCTGTGGAGCCCTGGCTGTCTTAGAACGCACTCTGTAGACCAGGCTGGCCTCGAACTCAGAAATCCGCCTGCCTCTGCCTCCCAAGTGCTGGTATTAAAGGCGTGCGCCACCACCTCCCGACCCTTCTTATTCTTTATCAGCACAACCAGTTTGGTTTCTTTCAGCATGAAAGTACCCAAAACTGTTTAAAATAAAGCCAGAAAACATATATACATACATCCCTGATAAATTCCCTGGTACCTAATAGATGCAATATAAATTGATTTAACAAAGCAAACAATATATATGAATAAAATAAAGGACCTTTGAATACTGTGACCTCTCAACCAAAAGATGAGCAATGGTGCACTCTATCATGCTAAGAACCATCTGGATAAGGCTTCCATATCTTGTTACTAGTATTAGCTCTTTCCAGTCTTATTTCAATTATTTTACTTCCAAGTATAGTTTTCAAGTTCCTTCTTTACACTTTTCTTAGTCAGGGTTTCTATTCCTAAACAAATACAATGACCAAGAAGCAAGTTGGGGAGGAAAGGGTTTATTCAGCTTACACATCCACACTGCTGTTCATCACCAAAAGAAGTCACTGAAACTCAAACCAGTCAGGAAGCAGGAGCTGATGCAGAGGCCATGGAGGGATGTGACTTACTGGCTTGCTTCCCCTAGCTTGCTCAGCTTGCTTTTTTATAGAACTCAAGACTATCAGCCCAGGGATGGCACTACCCACAATGGGCCCTCCCCCCATCCTTGATCACTAATTGAGAAAATTCCTTACAGCTGGATCTCATGGAGGCATTTTCTCAACTGAAGCTACTTTCTCTGTGATAATTCCACCTTGTGTCAAGTTGACACAAAACCAGCCAGTACAACACTATATCTTGAATTTGTATAAATTTGCATAACATGTTTGCCATATATAAACATACCTGTGTTCTTCCTCTTCAGAATACCAGTAACCACCTTATGACCTAACCCAGTGCGTAATGAAAAATTAAATTATATTTGAGTTGTTAAATGACTAACCAAATGAGACATGCATATGATTCTAATTTTTGTTTTTATAGGCTAAGATATACCATGCTGTAGAAATCATCTGAAAATCTCCTCTGTACACATCATGATGAATTATCTGGCTCACTGGAAAGTCCAATAGTGCAGCATAGAGTTTAATATCTAGTAACTATTTCCAAAATGCAAGTCATATCAGCCAATACATGGAAAATAAGAAATGTGGTGAATGGAAGATCGATGCTAAGTCCATTAAGATTGTGAAATACTGTGAAAGACTGAACACTAATAATCTATGACCTTAATGCAGTAGAAAAATAGTTTTAGATGTCACAATTCTAGTTTTGAATATAAAGGCCTCCAAGCAAAATAGAACCATAGGAATTGGCCTTTTTGAATTAACTCTATGCTTGGATCTGGAGTGTGTCACAGATAAACCCAAAGACTTGAACACACTGGAAACGAATATCCAAGAGGGGTTTTTGTACTAGACACTGACTTTCAAAAATACATTTGCATCTACAAAGTTAGATTATTCTTAGCATCATCTGTTGGTCAAAATGTGTATTTCTCCTGAGAGCAGTTAGAGTTTGAGCACAGAGTTCCTTCATGTAACTATAGGGAAGTTCACAAAGCCACTTTAGAACCAAGTGTGGTGGCTTGATATTTTCTAGGCATGGCATACTCAAGACAGATTTTACATACATTTCTAATGTTATCCAGTTGTTTGCATGAACAAGCATTGAAGACCCAACCACGCTTTTGTTTCTAACATTTTTTTATCATATCACTTTTCTGATTTCTAGAACCACTTTGAAAATAAGTCATGAAAATACTCTTCAAAAAGACTCTCCTTTTCCTGGAAATGAAACAAAAGAGAAAGCAACACTAAAACCTCAAAAGGAAAAAAAAAGAGCATCAGACATGATTAATAAAATGCAGAGTGTCACCATGTAGACCATAGAAGAAAACTGTGCTGTACTCTAAAACAAAATGACAACAGACTACCAGGAATAATGGAGGAATGAAGTCACCTTTAGCCCTAGGAGTCTCCTGCAACGCACAGACAACTCAAGTTTTATTTTGACTATAGGAAAGTTCATAAAGTCAGGCCAAAGTGGAGACTTTAAGAGGAAACAATTGTAAATATTGATGCTCTAAACATGCTACACATATTCTGCAAAGTAAACCAAAATCAAAACTGCTTCACAAGGGGAATAGTAAGAAAACTACCTTGACTTAATTCTGTTGCTGATTTGGAAAAGCCACATTCACATTCTCCAGGTTATTTTCAATTGAAATTTATACATCAAAGTAGTTCACAAATCATTAATCTAATAATTTAATCCAAAGGTGGGCCATGTTAAACATGCTGCCAGGAGATAAAGAGAAGAAATTCTCTCAGTAGGAACCTTGTGTGAAGTTACAGGGTGTTCCTCTAGGTATCCCAGGTAAATGGGCAGAGACAATGTCACACAAGATGACAAAAGATTCCCAAAGGTGTACATTATAAGATATAATTATACTATACAAATACTTGTCCTCCAAATTGTTAAACCACAAATATTAATATCAAACAAAGTGATGTTATGGCAATCGAGATAAAGAAGTTCACTATATAATTACCAATATCTCAATTAATTAATGAGGTTTTTCTTCTACATTTATATATAATTATCAAAAGTCTCAACATAGATAAATCTAAATTATTAGCTGCATAGAAAAAACTTAAATCAACCCGATAATGAAGCACTAAACAGAATTTTCTTATATAATGTTAGACTTGGCAATCAAAAGAAGGGAAGTAGGTGAAATAAGAGAATTGAACAACAAAGACTAACATGCTTGCTCTAAGGCATACATACAAGATAACAGAATGAATGGTCAAAAGATATACATTATTCCTTCATGAATACATGAGATATTTAAGAAAATATTTATATATAAGGCTATAGAATAACCTCAATAATTTCCAAAGTATGAGCAAAATGCATTTCATATTCTTTTTATAATGAAAAGAATTTATTATCAAATAGATGACTTAATTTTTTTAAAATATAGAAAATCCCCCTAAGTGCATATCAATTCATAAAATTTAAATGAGCAGTAATAGATGTTAAATAAAGATAGACTTGACAAAAACTAACAGTGAAGCATAGAAATTCAAATAATATAGACCTGAAGTAATATGTAAAGGAAAAAGAGGGGCTAGAGAGATGACTCAGTGATTAAGAGCACTGACCACTCTTCTAGAGAACCTGAGTTCAATTCCCAGCACCCACCTGGCTGCTCACAACCATCTGTAATCCCAAGATCAGCAGGCACAAAAGTCCTGGACATATATACATGCAAAACATCCATACTCATAAAGAAAAAAATAAAATATAATAAAATGAAGAAATTAGAGTTTCTTCAATATTTGTATCAGAAAAAAATAAAAATTAAAGATAGATTAAAGAGAGGAAAAAAAGGCAGGGAAGATCGCTCAGTCAGTAAAATGTTTCCCATAGAAGGATGGGGACATGATTTTTGATTCAAGTTAACACCACCAATGCAGCTTGAAATGCTACTAGTCGTGATCTTAAAAACTGTATGAGGACCTCAGAATCCATATTTAAAAATCCAGAGGTGGTGCTGCATGCTTGCAATTCCAGGTGTGGGAAGACAAAGACAGATTGATCCCGGGGGCTTTTAGGGTGATCAGTCTCTAGTTAAGAAGCTCCTGTCCACTAAGGGGCTCTATCTCCACATATCCACCAAAAAATAGGAGAGAACTAAATAAATAAGTAAATAAGGAGGGAGGGAAGGAAAGAAGAAAGGAAGGAAGGAAGGAAGGAAGGAAGGAAGGAAGGAAGGAAGGAAGGAAGGAAGGAAGGGAGGGAGGAAGGAAGAGAGGAAGGAAGGAAGGAAGGAGACAAAAAGGATGAGGGGATTATACAAGATGAATTGCTAGCACCTGTGAAACAACATCTGAATTTACCTCTGTCCCATGGATATACATATATGCTTATGCACCTTAACACACATGTGCACCCTAACATGTGCACAAACAACACCACCTGTCAATCTTGTCTCAGAAATAAATAGTAGAAAATGTTAATTATGAAGCAATTGAGCCAACAGGTTAAATTTTCTCACATAAAACCACCAGACCCAGAGAACCATAATACTAAATTGTGCCTCAAATTACAGAGATTTCTACATCATGGGAAGATGGAGAAATTGCTCAGCCTGATTTTCATGAGCAAGCTCAACTATGATACCCAAAGCAGACAAGGGCAGCAAAAAGAAAATTTAAATGTTTCTTTTAACCATCAATACATACATGCAAATCCTCCACTTCCCAACTTTGACCAAGCACTGAATTCAGAAGCTAATACATAATGACAGAATGTGTGTTTAGTTTAATAACAAAAGATCAATTAATGTGATTTATCTCAATAACATATTGTAGGAGAAAAATTATCTGATAATCATTATAGATGTGGGAACGAACAGTGAATAAAATTCAATATGCATTCATGATTCTACAACTATTGGAGCAAATGGTGAATAGAATGCCACCTTCTTTATCTCATAAATAAACTCGTGTGTGTGTGTTTGTGTGTGTGTGTGAGAGAGAGAGAGGGGGGAGGGCAGGGGTTGGAGATGTCATACTTCAATAAATTCCAAAGTTAATGATGGACGGTTGAAAAATATTTTAGAATTTGAGATAGATGATATGAGAATCTGAGAATAACTACTGCCATTGTTCTTACTTCTAAAAACTGTTCTGGGTGCATTAAAAATTAGAGAAAATGAAGAATGTAACACATAAACCAAGGGGAGAAAGCTGTCATCAGTGGATGATATGATTATTCATCTAGGGAACACTAAATAATGTACAGGAAAGCATTACTTAAATTTTTAATGGTAGTGCACTTGGCTTTCTAAGAACAAAAGTACTAGAAATATATCTATGTCAATAAGAATCATTTTACAAGGAATTTTAATGCATATATCATTTACAATAGCCCATAAGTATATAAATTACCAGAACAAATTCATAATGTGTAAGCAAGCTATTTATTCCAAAACTGAAATTTTATATAAACTATCAGGGAGATTTAGCTAACTGGAGAAATATGTTTATGGAACTTTCTAAGAAAGGAACATTCAATATCACAAAACTGGAACTTTTTCCAGGCAGATATATAATTTTAATGAAATCCAAATAAAAACCCCAGTAGGAGTTTTGTATTTATGTTCTGCAACAAGACAAGCAGATATGAAAATTTTTTAGAAGTTAAAAAAAGTTCATGAATCATTAAAATATACCTAAAGCAAATCAAATACAAGATTTCCCCATCTATTATCAGAATATACTCAAATATGATAGAAATAAAACTTGCTTGCTATGGATGGAGAAATGGCACAAAAAATAGTGAACTAAGATACAAAAGCATGGCCCTCATGCCTCTAAAACTGTGAACTCCATCACAGCTGGCTCTACACCACAAGGGGGAAAGTTCTGTAGATATTGTTAGGAAAGGACAAATCAAGACTAAAGACACTTAATAAAAGCACAAATCCCATGGGCCAAAGGAAGAGTTGAAATGATGCTCCACCTTGTTGTAACCAACAAAATGTCAACTGAAATTCTGAGAAGATACCATCATCTACTCATCAGAGCAGGAAAAAAAAATAAGAAAGTTTGATGTAGAAGAGAAAGTGGGGGAAAGCCTCGAAAAGATGGACACATGGGAAAAGTTCTTGAGCAGAACACC
This sequence comes from Grammomys surdaster, assembly GCF_004785775.1. Lineage (NCBI taxonomy): Eukaryota > Metazoa > Chordata > Mammalia > Rodentia > Muridae > Grammomys > Grammomys surdaster. The sequence continues at coordinate 547,342 of NW_021604912.1, read as the reverse complement.
ACTGGCTTATTCTCTAAGATCAAGAATCCACAAATGGGACCTCATAAAATTGCAAAGCTTCTGGTAAGGCAAAGGACACTTTCAATAGGACAAAGGGGAAACCAACAGATTGGGAAAAGACCTTTACCAACCCTACATCCAATAGAGGGCTAATATCCAATATATACAAAGAACTCAAGAAATTAGACTCCAGACAACCAAATAACCCTAATAAAAAATGGGATGCAGAGCTAAACAAGGAATTCTCGACTGAGGAATATTGATTGGCCGAAAAGGACCTAAAGAAATGTTCAACATCTTTAGTCATCAGAGAAATGCAAATCAAAACTACCCTGAGATTCCACCTCACACACGTCAGAATGACTAAGATCAAAACCTCAGGTGACAGCAGATACTGGTGAGGATGTGGAGAAAGAGGAACCATACTCCATTGTTGGTGTGATTGCAAGCTAATACAACCACTCTGAAAATCAGTTTGGTGGTTCCTCAGAAAATTGAACATAGTACTACCTGAGAACTCAGCTATACCACTCCTGGGTATATGCCCAAAAGTTGCTACAATGTATGACAAGGACATATGCTCCACTATGTTCATAGCGGCCTTATTTATAATAGCCACAAGCTGAAAAGAACCCAGATGTCCTTCAACAGAGGAATGGATACAAAAAAAATGTGGTACATTTGCACAATGAAGTACTACTCAGCTATTAAAAACAATGTCTTCATGAAATTCTTAGGCAAATGGATGGAACTTGAAAATATCCTGAGTGAGGTAACCCAGTCACAAAAGAACACACATGGTATGCACTCACTGATAAGTGGATATTAGCCCAAAAGTTTTGAATACCCAAGATTCAATTCATAAGCCATATGATGCCCAAGAAGAAGGAAGAGCAAAATGTGGATGCTTCAGCGCTTCTTAGAAGGCAGAACATAGTATTCACAGGAGGAAATATGGAGACAAAAGTGTGAAGCAGAGACTAAAGGAAAGTCTATCTAGAGACTGCCCCACCTGGGGATCCATCCCATATACAGTCGCCAATCCAGGACGCTATTGTGAATGCCAGGAAATGCTTGCTGTCAGGAGCCTGGTATGGCTGTCTCATGAGAAGATCTGCCAGAGTCTGACAAATGCAGAGGCGGATGCTCACAGTCAACCATTATACTGAGCACGGGGTCCCCAATGAAGGAGTTGAAGAAGGGACTGAATGAGCTGAGGCGGGTTGCAGCCCCATAGGGGGAGCAACAGTGTCAACTGGAGAGATCCCCCGAAGCTCCCAGGGACTGGACCACCAAACAAAGAGTACACATGGATACACCCATGGTTCTGGGCGCATACATGGCACAGGATGGTCTTGTTGGATGTCAGTGGGAGGAGTAGCCTTGGACCTAAGGGTGTTCGATGCCCCAGTATAAGGGAATGCCAGGGCAGGATGATGGGAATGGGTGGGGGTGGGGGAGGACCCTCATAAAGGCAGATGGAGGGGGGATGGGATAGAGGATTTCTGATGGGGAGACCTGGAAAGGGGAAAACAATTGAAATGTACATAAATAAGATATCCAATAAAAGAAGTTAAGCCAGTGCATGAAGCATCTCTCACCCATATTATTGTAATTTCCAAGTAAAATCACACTAGACTTCCATCTTACGTGCATACTTGGTCTAGAACAAGTGTTTAATCACAGGCTAAAAAAAAAAAATCACTTTTAACACCAAATACCTAGTTATGACAAATGGGAAGATGAATATGAAATCTCTGTGTGTTCATACAAGAGTATATAATAGCAAAAATAAATAATCTTGGTAAAGCTTGTTAGTTTTGTTTGTTTGTTTTACTACCCCTACTGGCTGAAAGGATGTAAAGAAGGAAGTCATCATTCAGTCTGTGACATTTGCCATGACTACAAGAAGAGCCAGCTATCTGAGCCAACAATCATCTAAGAGCACAATTTTTCAATGTCACTTTTTCCAGATCCACATCTTCCAAGACAAAGTATACACTGGTCCAGTAGAGTCCCTACAAGGACTCATATTTTTCTATCCATAAGACCATGGACTCTTCATTCCAATAGCACCCTGCTTACAAATTCTAACCACTCTACCAAGAGGTTATCAACATTGTGCCTTCTTTGCTGTTACATACTTATCAAGTATAATTTATGTTGCCCACACATTCTTGTCTTCCAATGGTGCGTGACTGACTCACCAGAAGCTATACTTTCAGAGAAAATTGACTCTCCCTCTCTTAGCAGCTTTCAATTGCCAATAGCTTCTTGGTATGCACTCTTTCCCGGATCTTACTTTAACTTTACTATGAGACCTACTAGCCAGATTGGAGCTTTCCATCCAGATTTTACTAACCATATAATGGTTACAATAATATAAAATAAAATAATCATACTGAAGGAAAACTGTAGAATACAGAGTATCTAAACTGGCTTAGATGAAATGTCTCACCTTCTTAGACCAAAGACCCCTTTGAAGGGAATTTCCCTAAAGATCACCAACCCATCTCTTCCCTTCCCTAAATCACTTCTCTCCTCAAATTCTGAGCTACCCATGGGATTTCTAACCCTTACAGACAGAAGTGCTATCAGTACCAGGTCAAGGTGACTCAAGATAAGTTTCAGTCAGGTATTACAAAAGATGTCTTTCTTGGAATTATTCTTTTTTTATTATACTTTCCACTGAAATAAAAATTCTGTAGATAACTGACTAACACATTTTCTTAAGGACAGAGTCACAAGAAGCTGTTTTCCTCAAGATATAAGCTCTGTTTTCCTCTCTGAGAAACTACTTCTTTCCCTAGATGAGACAGGAAAATCTATCCCAGGTAAGACCCTATTCCCTCAGGACTTACTTGAGAGGTTTGAAAAAGCATAATTCTTCGGCCATCAAAGGCTGGGGACTTAAGACTTCGGCACCAGTCACTTCACTGGTAGAACTCACTCCCTAACTCCAACCCTGTGCCTTTCCATTCTTTGAGAGTCCCTTTGAAAAGTTGGCATCCTTTCAATAAACAATGGTGGGTTGAGAAAACCTTGCTCATTCAGACCAGTTCTGAACTGAAGATAATCTCACTTCATTAAAAACCCCATCACCTTTATCTGTAAATTTATCCCTAGAAAAATGCTTAAGGATTTTGTAATTAACATGTGGCAGCAGGTGCAATGAGGAAAGCAGGCACAATTATAATAACTCGAAGTCAATAATTCATAAATGATAATGTATTATTAATCAATTATTGGGGCCAGAACAACATTTAATGAGATTAAGCTGATTGCCAGCCTGAACTGTTGGATACACATTGATTTAATCAAAGTGCTTAATTAAACTATGTAAGTTGCCCACCAAATCATTACATCACAGCTCCCTTCAAAGGAGGACCATTTATTTTCTGTTTCCCCCTTCCTTGTGAATACAGAATTATTATTGATTGAAAAGAAATTAAGATAAAGATTCTTGCCCTTCGTAACAGCTGAAGAAACTGCCATGCCATCTGGTGACATTTCTTTTCAATCACAGGGAATAAATGTTGTGTGTGTGTGTACATAGAGAGTTCAGTTTGCTGTGCAAGAATTCTTTGTTTTCTCCAAAGAACTCAGAATGTTAATAAGCAAGGCTATCTTATATTGTCATTTGCAACCCACCACTTTAAAACAGATGTTTCAAACCTCAAAGAAGTAAAGAAGCCTCAAAAACAAACAATACACACACACACACCAGCAGACAAACAAACAAACAACAACAACAACAAACCCACTGTATTAGCCCAAGATTTTAATCAGGTGCCACCTACCCCTGTTTCTTTCTCAGTTTAAAATATTCCCAGGGGATCCATTTAAGCATCAGTCACTGGAAACTGGAGATTCATAGCGATTTTATTTTCAGCTTCCAGCAGAAAGCTGCATCCTCAGAGGCTAAGGCTGATTCTCTAGCTGCTGAAACCTCAGCATTGCTCATCATTCTCAAGGATGCATAAATCCCTATCTTTTGGCATGCCGGTCTTCCTTTCACTTGTCATGGTGCTAATGATAAGAGTTATTTATGTTGAACATTGAACAAAATGGGGTTTTTTACTCAATGTTCCAGCCTGATGATCCTGCCTGGGGGGAGACAGTGACAGCTCTGTCAAAGCATCCTGGGGTAAAGGGAGACCTGCTGGTCTTTCTAATTAGGGCTTTACCCTGTCAGTTTCCTGAATAGCCACTTCTAAATGGGAAGCGCATCACTACACGTTGAGGTTGCCCTTGCCCTATAAAACTCTGTATTGTCAGAATCCACAGCTGCCACCTGGATGCTCAATGAGGCACAGAAAGCCAGCTGCGGGGGAAGTGCTCCCAGACACCGGGGAAGCTCTTACTCCCTCTGAGCTGTTGCCTGTGAACTCTGGAAGTGATCATCTGGTGCCAGGAACAGAACACTTGTGCAAGCCAGCTTGAAGCGAGAAGGCGATCACTCAATCATTATCAAGGTGGTTATGGACATACATTTTAATTATCATATTCTGGGCAGTAATGTGCCCAATGAATCAGCTCATAACCTGTGGTCCTTTTAAATCTCTCTTACAGTGAGAATCAGTGGGGTGAGATCTCAGCTGTAGTCTCTGGAGACTCCGGTTTACAAAAGGCTGTCTCGTCAAATTACAGCTTTTCTTCAACAATGACTTCAGAAAATCATCCAAAAGAAACTGAATTTGTCGTGTCATTCATGTCTGCTTTTCTCTACTCCACCAAATCCAGCTTTTCAAGAAGAGAAAAAGTGATAATATGGTCTAATGGCAGCATTCGATAAGCCAGGTTCTGAAGGGACTGTATGCATGGGCTTTGTTTTGAGGGGAGAAGTGCCTTCTGTCTTAACCACTCATCAATCCCTTCTCAGGGAAAGAGTGAGCCTTATCGGCCTTTACAGAATCTATCTCTAGGTTCTGTTGCATCATCCTGTCCTGCTTTTGTAAAGCAAAGATAACATAGATCATACTAAGCTGAGATTCTACTGAGCTGAGATTCAATCATTTTTCCAATTACTCCCTACGCTTAGCCTGCCAGTTAGAATTTAGAAAGCTCACCTTCGAACCAAGAGAATCTCTACCGGATTCAAGAAGGCAAGCTCCTTCACACTGAAGGCATCTCAAGTGAATCCCATAGAGCAGAGCAGAGCAGAACAGAGCAGAGCAGAGCAGAGCAACTGGAGTGGATCTAAACCATCTACTGGCAGTTTCTGGTGTCGGTGTTAGATACCAGGTGACTACTTGCCTCAGACAAGCAAGATACTTCTAGGTAAATCAGTAATCTTAAAGACAAAATTCACTCTTTTCATGTTCCTCATGGAAAAAGAAATAGAAAGACCTCTAGAAAACTGGGTCCTTGTAAGTCTTAATTTAAAACTACCATGGTATTTCTTCACTAAAATTCTTACCATATTTGGAAAAAGTATCCCAAAATCATAAAATAAAGATCATTTTTCATTAGGAATAATATTATTCCCAAATATAAATGTCCTAATCTTTCAAATGACGAAATTTGTAAATCATCTTAACTATCATAGTAAAATTTATTATGTGATCATGGAATTTTCATGTGTGTGCTGTATGGATATACAGTTTCTATGCATTATACATGACCATGTATATATGAGTGCATGTGTATGTGCAGGTGAAGATTCACATGTATGCACGTGTGTGTGTGTGTGTGTGTGTGTGTGTGTGTGTGTAACAGACCAACTTGAACTATAATTTATTGGAAACCATACACCTTATTTTGGGGTGAGACAGAGTTTTTCACAAGAACATGTAGCTTTCAAATTTCCCTATGCTGTTTGACCAGAAAGTTTCAGAGACCTGCTTGTCCCCACCTTCCACAGCTGGGGTGACAAGTGCATAGCACCATGCCTGGTATTTTACATGGGTGTTGGGAATCAAACTCAGGTCTTCATGCTTTCACGGTATCTACTGTATTAGCTAAGGTATCTCCTTAGAGCCATCATAGTAAAATTGTAAGATAGATCTTTATTTTCTATTCTAATAGAAAGAAGTAGCATAAGCAGTGGAGAGATCAAATAAATACAAAAAAAAGATATTCTCATTTATTTTGTAAAAAATAGACAAAGTAGTCTGAGCAATCCTTCAAATACAACAAGACTAGCTAAAATATGATTTTTTTTCAGAAAGTCACTTCATACACTGCTGCATTTCTATGAATGCATAATCCTGTAGATGGTGAAAACAAAACAATTAACAACAACAACAACAAAAACAAACAGACAAGACAAGACAAAAAAAAATACTGCAGTAGCTTTGGTAGATAGGCATCAATGAATGTTTCTGTCCAGCATGACTGAAGATAAAGACGCCCAGCCTCTGATAACTTCACCAGTGAGTTCTGCTAAACATGTACAGAACCAATTAATCTTTCTCAAATTCTCCCACACAATTAAGAGGCAGGAAGCACCTGCACACTTGCTAACAAGGACAGAATTAGCACCACATCAAAGCCAGCTAAGGAGGCAGAGATAGAAACAAATCCAGAACATACTGCCCCCAACAACCCAACTCTAGTGACATAACTTTTGCAGCTAGTAGCTACCTCCAGATGTTTCCTAAACCACTTTAAATACTGCCACCATATTTGACGTCTATAATGTGGTCTTAATGGGACAGACCTATACCAACCACAGTACAAAGAATACATCTGATAAATCAAAAGCTCCTAATAAACCAATCTGAAAAAAAACAATCATCTGGTCAATTAATAAACAAATCAGACAAATATTTTTTAATTCATTTACACTTGTTTATTTTGTATGTGTATTGGGTGTGTGCACATGCCACAGGGTACATGTGGAAGTTAGAGGCAAACCTGGAACAGTCAGATCTCTACATCTACCATGTGGGTTCCAGGAAGAAAACTTGAAAGGGAAAAATCAGAAGAAAAAAAAAAAACATTTCAAATCATGGTCCTTCTAAGTCATGCATAAAGGAATTAAAATTAAAGTAACACTGAAACAACAACTTCTTCTTCTTCTTCTTCTTCTTCTTCTTCTTCTTCTTCTTCTTCTTCTTCTTCTTCTTCTTCTTCTTCCCCTTCTTCCCCTTCCCCTTCTTTCCCTTCCCCTTCCCCTTCTTTCCCTTCCCCTTCTTTCCCTTCCCCTTCT